>NC_068439.1:86797381-86972381 GCF_023373465.1 Oncorhynchus keta | reverse complement strand
AGAGAGAGCTGAATGAAGAGCGACAGAGAGAGCTGAATGAAGAGCGACAGAGAGAGCTGAATGAAGAGCGACAGAGAGCTGAATGAAGAGCGAGAGAGAGAGAGAGCGAGACAAGACAGAAAGCGCTGACTCAACAGAGAACTCTGTATTGACTGTTCTGTTTTTGCTAACAGGTAGAAAAGCAGCATCACCTCGCTCTGGCCCATTTCTTCATCTCTCTCTCCCTCCATCTCATTTATTCTCCCTCCATCATCCATCCTTCAATCTTGGTCACAAAATCTTAGCGAAACAGCACTGGTAAGCACACAGACACACAAAGTATTGTTCTTACCGTTCATAGTGTGAGCACCAACGGCTACAGGGAGAACCTCTATTCAGCTGGCTAACTCACAGACATCTGGAGAGAAGGGAGACGAGAGGGAAGAAGGAGAGAATTGTTACATAAATGAAAACCTCCTATTTGACAAATTGGGAGTATTAAACAGAAACACAGAATTAAATAAACTGCTATTTGGCCTCAAAATACAATTGTTTATTTATTTAACTAGGCAGGTCAGTTGAGAACAAATTCTTATTTACAATGACGGCCTACCCAGGCCAAACCCGGACGACGCTGGGCCTATTGTGCGTCGGCCTATGAGACTCCCAATCACGACCGGTTGTCATACAGCCTGGAATCGAACCAGCTATCTCCTCTGATTACAGAGCACTCTCGTCTGAGTGTACCAGAGCACAGAATAACTGGTTGGCAAAAAAAGCATAATTAAATTGTTGCCAGCAGCACAGTTGCAGTCACCAATGTTCTGGATTAGAGGTCAACCGATTAATCTGAATGGCCGATTAATGGCCGATTAATTGGGGCCGATTAATTAGTCACCAATGTTCTGGATTAGAGGTCAACCGATTAATCTGAATGGCCGATTAATTGGGGCCGATTAATTGGGGCCGATTTCAAGTTTTCATAACAATCTTATTCTTACATTCTTATTTTCAATGACGGCCTACGAACGGTGGGTTCACTGCCTCGTTCAGGGGCAGAACGACAGATTTTCACCTTGTCAGCTCGGGGGATCCAATCTTGCAAATTTTACAGTTAACTAGTCCAACGCAATAACGACCTGCCTCTCTCTCGTTGCACTCCACAAGGAGACTGCCTGTTACGCGAATGCAGTAAGCCAAGTTAAGTTGCTAGCTAGCATTAAACTTCTTGTAAAAATCTATCATAATCACTAGTTAACTACACATGGTTGATGATATTACTAGATATTATCTAGCGTGTCCTGCGTTGCATATAATCTGAGCATACAAGTATCTAAGTATCTGACTGAGCGGTGGTAGGCAGAAGCAGGTGCGTAAACATTCATTCAAACAGCACTGTCGTGCGTTTTGCCAGCAGCTCTTCATTGTGCGTCAAGCATTGCTCTGTTTATGATTTCAAGCCTATCAACTCCAGAGATGAGGCTGGTGTAACCGAAGTGAAATGGCTGGCTAGTTAGCGCGCGCTAATAGCTTTTCAAACGTCACTCGCTCTGAGACTTGGAGTGGTTGTTCCCCTTGCTCTGCATGGGTAACGCTGCTTCGAGGGTGGCTGTTGTCGTTGTGTTCCTGGTTCGAGCCCAGGTAGGAGCGAGGAGAGGGACGGAAGCTATACTGTTACACTGGCAATACTAAAGTGCCTATAAGAACATCCAATAGTCAAAGGTTTATGAAATACAAATGGTGTGGAGAGAAATAGTCCTATAATAACTACAACCTAAAACTTGTTACCTGGGAATATTGAAGACTCGTGTTAAAAGGAACCACCAGCTTTCATATGTTCTCATGTTCTGAGCAAGGAACTGAAACGTTAGCTTTCTTACATGGCACATAATGCACTTTTACTTTCTTGTCCAACACTTTGTTTTTGCATTATTTAAACCAAATTGAACATGTTTCATTATTTACTTGAGGCTAAATTGATTTTATTGATGTTTTATATTAAGTTAAAATAAGTGTTCATTCAGTATTGTTGTAATTGTCATTATTACAAATAAAAAAATATAATTTTTTTTTATTAAAATTAAAATCGGCCGATTGGTCCTCCAATAAATCGGCATCGGCGTTGAAAACAATCATAATCGGTCGACCTGGATATTCTATTCTGGATAACATAAAAACAGCCTAAACATCTCTGCTAGGGTGAGTAAAATGGTAGGAGTGAGCTGTTCTCTCATTTGTGTCTGGAATTAGCCAGCGTTAGCCAGAGAGAGAGACACACACACAGACAAGAGAGAGAGACAGAGAGAGAGAGAGAGAGAGAGAGCGAGCGAGACACACAGACAGAGAGAGAGAGACAGAGAGAGAGAGAGAGAGACAGAGAGAGAGAGAGAGAGCGAGCAGCAAGGACCTTGTAAATAAGCATTTTACGGTAAGGTTGTTGTATTAGGCGCATGTGAAAAACACAATATTGAGTCATAATGGAGTATTGTGTCATTGTGGGGTATTGAGTCATTATGGGGTATTGAGTCATTATGGGGTATTATGTCATTATGGGGTATTGAGTCATTATGGGGTATTGTGCCATTGTGGGGTATTGAGTCATTATGGGGTATTGGGTCATTATGGGGTATTATGTCATTATGGGGTATTGAGTCATTATGGGGTATTATGTCATTATGGGGTATTGAGTCATTATGGGGTATTGTGCCATTGTGGGGTATTGTGCCATTGTGGTGTATTGTGTCATTGTGGGGTATTGAGTCATTATGGGGTATTGAGTCATTATGGGGTATTGAGTCATTATGGGGTATTGTGCCATTGTGGTGTATTGTGCCATTGTGGTGTATTGTGTCATTATGGGGTATTGAGTCATTGTGGTCCTTCTGTAGCTCAGTTGGTAGAGCATGGCGCTTGTAACGCCAGGGTAGTGGGTTCGATTCCCGGGACCACCCATACGTAGAATGTATGCACACATGACTGTAAGTCGCTTTGGATAAAAGCGTCTGCTAAATGGCATATATTATTATTATTATTATTATTTATGGGGTATTGTGCCATTGTGGGCTATTGTGCCATTATGGGGTATTGTGCCATTGTGGGGTATTGAGTCATTATGGGGTATTGAGTCATTATGGGGTATTGTGTCATTATGTCATTATGGGGGATTGAGTCATTATGGGGGATTGAGTCATTATGGGGGATTGAGTCATTATGGGGTATTGTGCCATTATGGGGTATTGTGCCATTGTGGGGTATTGTGCCATTGTGGGGTATTGTGCCATTGTGGGTATTGAGTCATTATGGGGTATTGTGCCATTGTGGGGTATTGAGTCACTATGTCATTATGGGGTATTGAGTCATTGTGGGGTATTGAGTCATTGTGGGGTATTGAGTCATTGTGGGGTATTGAGTCATTATGGGGTATTGAGTCATTATGGGGTATTGAGTCATTATGGGGTATTGTGTCATTGTGGGGTATTGAGTCATTATGTCATTATGGGGTATTGTGCCATTATGGGGTATTGTGTCATTGTGGGGTATTGAGTCATTGTGGGGTATTGTGTCATTGTGGGGTATTGAGTCATTATGGGGTATTGAGTCATTATGGGGTATTGAGTCATTATGTCATTATGGGGTATTGAGTCATTATGTCATTATGGCGTATTGTGTCATTATGGGGTAGTATGTAATTATGGGTTATTGAGTCATTATGGGGTATTGTGTCATTATGGGGTATTGAGTCATTATGGGGTATTGTGCCATTATGGGGTATTGTGCCATTGTGGGGTATTGTGCCATTGTGGGGTATTGTGTCATTTTGTGGTATTGGGTCATTATGGGGTATTGAGTCATTATGGGGTATTGTGTCATTATGTCATTATGGGGTATTGTGTCATTATGGGGTATTGAGTCATTATGGGGTATTGTGCCATTGTGGGGTATTGAGTCATTATGGGGTATTGAGTCATTATGGGGTATTGTGCCATTGTGGGGTATTGTGCCATTGTGGGGTATTGTGCCATTGTGGGGTATGGAGTCATTATGTCATTATGGGGTATTGAGTCATTATGGGGTATTGTGTCATTATGTCATTATGAGGTATTGAGTCATTATGGGGTATTGAGTCATTATGGGGTATTGTGTCATTATGGGGTATTGTGTCATGTCATTATGGGGTATTGTGTCATTGTGGGGTATTGTGTCATTATGGGTTATTGAGTCATTATGGGGTATTGTGTCATTATGGGGCATTGTGTCATTATGGGGTATTGTGTCATTATGGGGTATTGATTCATTATGGGGTATGGAGTCATTATGGGGTATTGAGTCATTGTGGGATACTGAGTCATTATGGGGTATTGAGTCATTATGGGACATTGTGTCATGGGTTATTGTGTCATTATGTCATTATGGGGTATTGAGTCATTATGGGGTATTGAGTCATTATGGGGTATTGAGTCATTATGGGGTATTGAGTCATTATGGGGTATTGAGTCATTATGGGGCATTGTGTCATTATGGGGTATTGATTCATTATGGGGTATGGAGTCATTATGGGGTATTGAGTCATTGTGGGATACTGAGTCATTATGGGGTATTGAGTCATTATGGGGCATTGTGTCATGGGTTATTGAGTCATTATGTCATTATGGGGTATTGAGTCATTATGGGGTATTGAGTCATTATGTCATTATAGCGTATTGTGTCATTATTAGGTATTGTGTCATTATGGGGTATTGAGTCATTGTGGGGTATTATGTCATTATGGCATATTGTGTCATTGTGGGGTAGTGTGTCATTATGGGGTAGTGTGTCATTATGGGGTATTGAGTCATTATGGGGTATTGAGTCATTATGGGGTATTGAGTCATTTTGGGGTATTGTTGTGTCATTATGGGTTATTGAGTCATTATGGGGTATTAAGTCATTGTGGAGTATTAAGTCATTATGGGGTATTGAGTCATTATGGGGTATTAAGTCATTGTGGAGTATTAAGTCATTATGGGGTATTGAGTCATTATGGGGTATTAAGTCATTATGGAGTATTGTCATGTCATTATGGGGTATTGTCATGTCATTATGGGGTAATGTGTGTAGATTGATGGAAAAAACAGTCATGTTTTGAATAAAGCTGTAGAATACAGTGGAAGAAGGGGTCTGAAAACTTTCCGGATGCACTGTATGTAAAATGGCAAAAATAAGATCTTGTTTTTCAAGCTTAGGTCTTTTAAGGGAGTATGTGAGCACACTCGTTGGGTTCGGCTAGGCTAGCTGGGGTCGGCTAGGCACCAGTGGAACTGAAGCATGCTGATGCCTTTAGAGACACAGCCCAGGAAACACCACAGAGCCAGAGTAGAAAGAGGTCTCTGTGTGTGTGATGAACAGCTGAATAGGCACACACACTCATGCAATCTCTCTCACACACACACACACCTTCCTCATTCTGCTTTACAGCACAGATGGGAATAGGTATCCTGCACTTCTTCTCTCTCCGATCGCTTTTCTGGGTCAACTGTGGAATGGGTTACCTACATTACCTTTCTCTCTGGAGCCCTGAGCCAGGAGCCCTGAGCCGGGAGCCCTGAGCCCTGAGCCGGGAGCCCTGAGCCGGGAGCCCTGAGCTGGGAGCCCTGAGCTGGGAGCCCTGAGCCCTGAGCTGGGAGCCCTGAGCCGGGAGCCCTGAGCCGGGAGCCCTGAGCCGGGAGCCCTGAGCTGGGAGCCCTGAGCCCTGAGCTGGGAGCCCTGAGCTGGGAGCCTTGAGCCCTGAGCTGGGAGCCCTGAGCTGGGAGCCCTGAGCTGGGAGCCTTGAGCCCTGAGCTGGGAGCCCTGAGCTGTCTTAGATATACCATGTTTTCACACATTAACATGATAGTCCAGATAGATCACATGATTGAGTGGAACACAGATAGATCACATGACTGAGTGGAACACAGATCACATGACTGAGTGGTCTACCGTTACTACTGGAGTTACACAGAGGTCTACAGTTACACAGAGGTCTACAGTTACACAGAGGTCTACAGTTACACAGAGGTCTACAGTTACACAGTGGTCTATAGTTACACAGAGGTCTACAGTTACACAGTGGTCTACAGTTACACAGTGGTCTACAGTTACACAGAGGTCTACAGTTACACAGTGGTCTATAGTTACACAGAGGTCTACAGTTACACAGAGGTCTACAGTTACACAGTGGTCTACAGTTACACAGAGGTCTACAGTTACACAGTGGTCTATAGTTACACAGAGGTCTACAGTTACACAGTGGTCTATAGTTACACAGAGGTCTACAGTTACACAGTGGTCTACAGTTACACAGTGGTCTACAGTTACACAGAGGTCTACAGTTACACAGTGGTCTACAGTTACACAGTGGTCTATAGTTACACAGAGGTCTACAGTTACACAGCGGTCTACAGTTACAGAGGTCTATAGTTAATACTAAAGGTAGAGTACACAACACTAAGTGTCTGTTTTACCAGAGAATGTCCAACAGAGCAGTATTGAAGTTCTATTTCAACTAGGGAGGAAAGCTATAGGCCTGAACTCTCTTTTCCATCTACCCCCCAGGCTAACCCTCAGGGTACATAGTGGTGTCCTTCTCTCTCTCTGTGTTGACAGTAGAGGATAACCCTCAGGGTACATAGTGGTGTCCTTCTCTCTCTCTGTTTACAGTAGAGGATAACCCTCAGGGTACATAGTGGTGTCCTTCTCTCTCTGTGTTTACAGTAGAGGATAACCCTCAGGGTACATAGTGGTGTCCTTCTCTCTCTCTGTGTTGACAGTAGAGGATAACCCTCAGGGGACATAGTGGTGTCCTTCTCTCTCTGTGTTTATAGTAGAGGATAACCCTCAGGGTACATAGTGGTGTCCTTCTCTCTCTGTGTGTTGACAGTAGAGGATAACCCTCAGGGTACATAGTGGTGTCCTTCTCTCTCTCTGTGTTTACAGTAGAGGATAACCCTCAGGGTACATAGTGGTGTCCTTCTCTCTGTGTTGACAGTAGAGGATAACCCTCAGGGGACATAGTGGTGTCCTTCTCTCTCTCTCTGTGTTTACAGTAGAGGATAACCCTCAGGGTACATAGTGGTGTCCTTCTCTCTCTCGGTGTTGACAGTAGAGGATAACCCTCAGGGTACATAGTGGTGTCCTTCTCTCTCTCTGTGTTTACAGTAGAGGATAACCCTCAGGGTACATAGTGGTGTCCTTCTCTCTCTGTGTGTTTACATTAGAGGATAACCCTCAGGGTACATAGTGGTGTCCTCTCTCTCTGTGTTTACAGTAGAGGATAACCCTCAGGGTACATAGTGGTGTCCTCTCTCTCTGTGTTTACAGTAGAGGATAACCCTCAGGGTACATAGTGGTGTCCTTCTCTCTCTGTGTGTTTACATTAGAGGATAACCCTCAGGGTACATAGTGGTGTCCTTCTCTCTCTCTGTGTTTACAGTAGAGGATAACCCTCAGGGTACATAGTGGTGTCCTTCTCTCTCTCTGTGTTTACAGTAGAGGATAACCCTCAGGGTACATAGCGGTGTCCTTCTCTCTCTCTGTATTGACAGTAGAGGATAACCCTCAGGGTACATAGTGGTGTCCTTCTCTCTCTCTGTGTTTACAGTAGAGGATAACCCTCAGGGTACATAGTGGTGTCCTTCTCCCTCTCTGTGTTGACAGTAGAGGATAACCCTCAGGGTACATAGTGGTGTCCTCTCTCTCTGTGTTGACAGTAGAGGATAACCCTCAGGGGACATAGTGGTGTCCTCTCTCTCTGTGTTTACAGTAGAGGATAACCCTCAGGGTACATAGTGGTGTCCTCTCTCTCTCTGTGTTTACAGTAGAGGATAACCCTCAGGGGACATAGTGGTGTCTCTCTCGCTCTGTGTTTATAGTAGAGGATAACCCTCAGGGTACATAGTGGTGTCCTTCTCTCTCTGTGTGTTGACAGTAGAGGATAACCCTCAGGGGACATAGTGGTGTCCTCTCTCTCTGTGTGTTGACAGTAGAGGATAACCCTCAGGGTACATAGTGGTGTCCTTCTCTCTCTGTGTTGAGTTGACAGTAGAGGATAACCCTCAGGGTACATAGTGGTGTCCTTCTCCCTCTCTGTGTTTACAGTAGAGGATAACCCTCAGGGTACATAGTGGTGTCCTCTCTCTCTGTGTTGACAGTAGAGGATAACCCTCAGGGTACATAGTGGTGTCCTTCTCTCTCTCTGTGTTGACAGTAGAGGATAACCCTCAGGGTACATAGTGGTGTCCTCTCTCTGTGTGTTTACAGTAGAGGATAACCCTCAGGGTACATAGTGGTGTCCTTCTCTCGGTGTTGACAGTAGAGGATAACCCTCAGGGTACATAGTGGTGTCCTTCTCTCTGTGTTGACAGTAGAGGATAACCCTCAGGGTACATAGTGGTGTCCTTCTCTCGGTGTTGACAGTAGAGGATAACCCTCAGGGTACATAGTGGTGTCCTTCTCTCTCTGTGTTTACAGTAGAGGATAACCCTCAGGGTACATAGTGGTGTCCTTCTCTCTGTGTTGACAGTAGAGGATAACCCTCAAGGTACATAGTGGTGTCCTTCTCTCTGTGTTGACAGTAGAGGATAACCCTCACGGTACATAGTGGTGTCCTTCTCCCTCTCTGTGTTGACAGTAGAGGATAACCCTCAGGGGACATAGTGGTGTCCTTCTCTCTCTCTCTGTGTTTACAGTAGAGGATAACCCTCAGGGTACATAGTGGTGTCCTCTCTGTGTTTACAGTAGAGGATAACCCTCAGGGTACATAGTGGTGTCCTTCTCTCTCTCTGTGTTTACAGTAGAGGATTACCCTCAGGGGACATAGTGGTGTCCTTCTCTCTCTCTGTGTTTACAGTAGAGGATAACCCTCAGGGTACATAGTGGTGTCCTTCTCTCTCTCTGTGTTTACAGTAGAGGATAACCCTCAGGGTACATAGCGGTGTCCTTCTCTCTCTCTCTGTTGACAGTAGAGGATAACCCTCAGGGTACATAGTGGTGTCCTTCTCTCTCTCTGTGTTGACAGTAGAGGATAACCCTCAGGGTACATAGTGGTGTCCTCTCTCTCTGTGTTGACAGTAGAGGATAACCCTCAGGGTACATAGTGGTGTCCTTCTCTCTCTGTGTTGACAGTAGAGGATAACCCTCAGGGTACATAGTGGTGTCCTTCTCTCTCTGTGTTTACAGTAGAGGATAACCCTCAGGGTACATAGTGGTGTCCTCTCTCTCTGTGTTTACAGTAGAGGATAACCCTCAGGGTACATAGTGGTGTCCTTCTCTCTCTCCGTGTTTACAGTAGAGGATAACCCTCAGGGTACATAGTGGTGTCCTTCTCTCTCTGTGTTGACAGTAGAGGATAACCCTCAGGGTACATAGTGGTGTCCTTCTCTCTCTGTGTTGACAGTAGAGGATAACCCTCAGGGTACATAGTGGTGTCCTTCTCTCTCTCCGTGTTTACAGTAGAGGATAACCCTCAGGGTACATAGTGGTGTCCTTCTCTCTCTGTGTTGACAGTAGAGGATAACCCTCAGGGTACATAGTGGTGTCCTTCTCTCTCTGTGTTGACAGTAGAGGATAACCCTCAGGGTACATAGTGGTGTCCTTCTCTCTCTCTGTGTTTACAGTAGAGGATAACCCTCAGGGTACATGGTGGTGTCCTTCTCTCTCTGTGTTTACAGTAGAGGATAACCCTCAGGGGACATAGTGGTGTCCGTCTCTCTCTGTGTTGACAGTAGAGGTTAACCCTCAGGGTACATAGTGGTGTCCTCTCTCTCTGTGTTTACAGTAGAGGCTAACCCTCAGGGTACATAGTGGTGTCCTTCTCTCTCTCTGTTGACAGTAGAGGATAACCCTCAGGGGACATAGTGGTGTCCTTCTCTCTCTCTGTGTTGACAGTAGAGGATAACCCTCAGGGTACATAGTGGTGTCCTTCTCTCTCTCTGTGTTTACAGTAGAGGATAACCCTCAGGGGACATAGTGGTGTCCTTCTCTCTGTGTTTACAGTAGAGGATAACCCTCAGGGTACATAGTGGTGTCCTTCTCTCTCTCTGTGTTGACAGTAGAGGATAACCCTCAGGGTACATAGTGGTGTCCTCTCTCTGTGTGTTGACAGTAGAGGATAACCCTCAGGGTACATAGTGGTGTCCTTCTCTCTCTGTGTTGACAATAGAGGATAACCCTCAGGGTACATAGTGGTGTCCTTCTCTCTCTCTCGGTGTTTACAGTAGAGGATAACCCTCAGGGTACATAGTGGTGTCCTCTCTCTCTGTGTTTACAGTAGAGGATAACCCTCAGGGTACATAGTGGTGTCCTTCTCTCTCTCTGTTGACAGTAGAGGATAACCCTCAGGGTACATAGTGGTGTCCTTCTCTCTCTCTGTGTTGACAGTAGAGGATAACCCTCAGGGTACATAGTGGTGTCCTTCTCTCTCTCTGTGTTTACAGTAGAGGATAACCCTCAAGGTACATAGTGGTGTCCTCTCTCTCTGTGTGTTGACAGTAGAGGATAACCCTCAGGGTACATAGTGGTGTCCTCTCTCTCTCTGTGTTTACAGTAGAGGATAACCCTCAGGGGACATAGTGGTGTCCTCTCTCTCTGTGTTTACAGTAGAGGATAACCCTCAGGGGACATAGCGGTGTCCTCTCTCTCTCTCTCTCTCTGTGTTTATAGTAGAGGATAACCCTCAAGGTACATAGTGGTGTCATTCTCTCTCTCTGTGTTTACAGTAGAGGATAACCCTCAGGGTACATAGTGGTGTCCTTCTCTCTCTCTGTGTTTACAGTAGAGGATAACCCTCAGGGGACATAGCGGTGTCCTCTCTCTCTCTGTGTTGACAGTAGAGGATAACCCTCAGGGTACATAGCGGTGTCCTGATGTTCTGTGGTTATGGTGAAATGATAAATAATGCCTAACTATATATATATATATGCAGCACAAGTCGAGGAGAGATGAGGGAAGTGGAGCTTTACTGGGTCGAATTGTAGACCAGATTTTTCACAGCCTGAGAATGACCTGCCAAATGACAGAAGACTAGATGTTGGAGGCATTAGTCTATACTATAGTCTAGAGGTTGACATTCAGTAGTCTATAGTATAGTCTAGAGGATGACATTCAGTAGTCTATAGTATAGTCTAGAGGATGACATTCAGTAGTCTATAGTATAGTCTAGCGGTTGACATTCAGTAGTCTATAGTATAGTCTAGAGGATAACATTCAATAGTCTATAGTATAGTCTAGAGGATGACATTCAGTAGTCTATACTATAGTCTAGAGGATGACATTCAGTAGTCTATAGTATAGTCTAGAGGATGACATTCAGTAGTCTATAGTATAGTCTAGAGGTTGACATTCAGTAGTCTACAGTATAGTCTAGAGGTTGACATTCAGTAGTCTACAGTATAGTCTAGAGGTTGACATTCAGTAGTCTATAGTATAGTCTAGAGGTTGACATTCAGTAGTCTATAGTATAGTCTAGAGGTTGACATTCAGTAGTCTATAGTATAGTCTAGAGGATGACATTCAGTAGTCTATAGTATAGTCTAGAGGATGACATTCAGTAGTCTATAGTATAGTCTAGAGGATGACATTCAGTAGTCTATAGTATAGTCTAGAGGATGACATTCAGTAGTCTATAGTATAGTCTAGAGGATGACATTCAGTAGTCTATAGTATAGTCTAGAGGTTGACATTCAGTAGTCTATAGTATAGTCTAGAGGTTGACATTCAGTAGTCTATAGTATAGTCTAGAGGATGACATTCAGTAGTCTATAGTATAGTCTAGAGGATGACATTCAGTAGTCTATAGTATAGTCTAGAGGATGACATTCAGTAGTCTATAGTATAGTCTAGAGGATGACATTCAGTAGTCTGTAGTATAGTCTAGAGGTTGACATTCAGTAGTCTATAGTATAGTCTAGAGGTTGACATTCAGTAGTCTATAGTATAGTCTAGAGGTTGACATTCAGTAGTCTATAGTATAGTCTAGAGGTTGACATTCAGTAGTCTATAGTATAGTCTAGAGGATGACATTCAGTAGTCTATACTATAGTCTAGAGGATGACATTCAGTAGTCTATAGTATAGTCTAGAGGATGACATTCAGTAGTCTATAGTATAGTCTAGAGGATGACATTCAGTAGTCTATAGTATAGTCTAGAGGATGACATTCAGTAGTCTATAGTATAGTCTAGAGGATGACATTCAGTAGTCTATAGTATAGTCTAGAGGATGACATTCAGTAGTCTATAGTATAGTCTAGAGGATGACATTCAGTAGTCTATAGTATAGTCTAGAGGATGACATTCAGTAGTCTATAGTATAGTCTAGAGGATGACATTCAGTAGTCTATAGTATAGTCTAGAGGATGACATTCAGTAGTCTATAGTATAGTCTAGAGGATGACATTCAGTAGTCTATAGTATAGTCTAGAGGATGACATTCAGTAGTCTATAGTATAGTCTAGAGGATGACATTCAGTAGTCTATAGTATAGTCTAGAGGATGACATTCAGTAGTCTATAGTATAGTCTAGAGGATGACATTCAGTAGTCTATAGTATAGTCTAGAGGTTGACATTCAGTAGTCTATAGTATAGTCTAGAGGATGACATTCAGTAGTCTATAGTATAGTCTAGAGGATGACATTCAGTAGTCTATAGTATAGTCTAGAGGATGACATTCAGTAGTCTATAGTATAGTCTAGAGGATGACATTCAGTAGTCTATAGTATAGTCTAGAGGTTGACATTCAGTAGTCTATAGTATAGTCTAGAGGATGACATTCAGTAGTCTATAGTATAGTCTAGAGGATGACATTCAGTAGTCTATAGTATAGTCTAGAGGTTGACATTCAGTAGTCTATAGTATAGTCTAGAGGATGACATTCAGTAGTCTATAGTATAGTCTAGAGGTTGACATTCAGTAGTCTATAGTATAGTCTAGAGGATGACATTCAGTAGTCTATAGTATAGTCTAGAGGTTGACATTCAGTAGTCTATAGTATAGTCTAGAGGATGACATTCAGTAGTCTATAGTATAGTCTAGAGGTTGACATTCAGTAGTCTATAGTATAGTCTAGAGGATGACATTCAGTAGTCTATAGTATAGTCTAGAGGATGACATTCAGTAGTCTATAGTATAGTCTAGAGGATGACATTCAGTAGTCTATAGTATAGTCTAGAGGATGACATTCAGTAGTCTATAGTATAGTCTAGAGGATGACATTCAGTAGTCTATAGTATAGTCTAGAGGATGACATTCAGTAGTCTATAGTATAGTCTAGAGGATGACATTCAGTAGTCTATAGTATAGTCTAGAGGATGACATTCAGTAGTCTATAGTATAGTCTAGAGGATGACATTCAGTAGTCTATAGTATAGTCTAGAGGATGACATTCAGTAGTCTATAGTATAGTCTAGAGGATGACATTCAGTAGTCTATAGTATAGTCTAGAGGATGACATTCAGTAGTCTATAGTATAGTCTAGAGGATGACATTCAGTAGTCTATAGTATAGTCTAGAGGATGACATTCAGTAGTCTATAGTATAGTCTAGAGGATGACATTCAGTAGTCTATAGTATAGTCTAGAGGATGACATTCAGTAGTCTATAGTATAGTCTAGAGGATGACATTCAGTAGTCTATAGTATAGTCTAGAGGATGACATTCAGTAGTCTATAGTATAGTCTAGAGGATGACATTCAGTAGTCTATAGTATAGTCTAGAGGATGACATTCAGTAGTCTATAGTATAGTCTAGAGGATGACATTCAGTAGTCTATAGTATAGTCTAGAGGATGACATTCAGTAGTCTATAGTATAGTCTAGAGGATGACATTCAGTAGTCTATAGTATAGTCTAGAGGATGACATTCAGTAGTCTATACTATAGGCTTATCTTTTCAAAATAATAACCTGGATACATTTAATTTTGGAAACACTGACCGGGATACGACATGCACAGGAATGTTATAGGCATACAGGCAAATGTCTATTGTTTATAAAAATCCTTAACCCGGGTTTTCTTTTAAACCCTGTCTATATTATACTGCACTTCGCTTACCGTTCAATGCAAAGGAGGGTAGCGGCAGCTTCAGGAGCTGCTCGTTTCATCATCTTCCTAGTTTTGGACAAATCCCTCCTTTAAAGACGTTATTTCCCAACCTAGAACACTGATGTCGTTCTGAACCTGTTGCGGTTTGGTTTATAATTGAGAGAGAGAGAGAGAGAGTAGACTAGCTGCGATGAGCAGATGATTCCCAGACTGCTACAAACCAGGACGGATGACGTCGGTTCGCGTCTCAGTGCAGTGGGGAGGAGAGAGACGGAACCTGGGGGAATGGGCGTGTCCGTCTGGATGCAGATTACGTCCGTTAAACAGGACACAACGCTGTGCTGGTTTAGATACGAGCACAGCGAACACCACGCTCTGACATGTAGGAATTAGCAATCCTGTCAACTTCATTCGTGAAACATTTCTGCAAAGTCTGCCTACTGAACGTGGCCCTGCATTGGCGCTGTGTGGTTTTACGTTGTACATGTTAGTCATTTAGCAGAGGCTCTCATGCAGAGCAACTTGCAATTAGGGCATTCATAATAAAAAATATAAAACAAATATATACACAAAAGTATGTGGACACCCCTTAAAATGAGTGGATTTGGTATTTTCCTGTAACACCCGTTGCTGACAGGTGTATAAAAATCAAAAACACAGCCATGCGTTCTCCATAGACAAACATTAGCAGTAGAATGACCCGTACTGAAGAGCTCAGTGACTTTCAACGTGGCACCGTCATAGTATGCCACCTTTTCAATACATTTGGGCCCTGCTAGAGCTTCCCCGGTCAACTGTAAATGGCAATGTCTAGGAGCAATAACAGCTCGGCCGCAAAGTGGTAGGGCACACAAGCTCACAGAAGGGGAGTGCTGAAGAATGCTGAAGTGCTTAGCTAGTAAAATGAGTCTCTCTTCGGTTACAACACTCACTGGAGTGGTGTAAAGCTCGCCGCCATTGGACTCTGGACAGATGAATCACACTTCATCATCTGGCAGTCCGACAGATTAAATCTGGATTTGGCGATGCCAGGAGAACACTACCTGCCCCAATGCATAGTGCCAACTGTAAAGTTTGGTGGATGCCAGGAGAACACTACCTGCCCCGATGCATAGTGCCAACTGTAAAGTGTGGTGGATGCCAGGAGAACACTACCTGCCCCAATGCATAGTGCCAACTGTAAAGTTTGGTGGAGAAGGAATAATGGTCTGAGGCTGTTTTTCTTGGTTTGGGGCCCTTAGTTCCAGTGAAGGGAAATCCTAATGCTATAGCACACACTATTTACATTTACATTTACATTTAAGTCATTTAGCAGACGCTCTTATCCAGAGCGACTTACATCAGGCAAAAGTTTCAGAACACCTACTCATTCATGGTTTTTTCTCTATTCTTACTATTTTCTACCTTGTACATCAAAACTATGAAAAACACATATGGACTCATAGTAACCAAAATAAGTGTTAAACAAAGCAACATATATGTTATATTTTAGAATCTTCAAAATAGCCACCTTTTGCCTGGATGACAGCTTCCTGCTGTTCCGGGCCAATTGGACCGATTTACAAGTTCTCTCTCTGAAAAATGTAGTTCATTTAATCTGATCGTCATAAGGTTCCATGACTTTGTCCACACAGGGCATCTGAACGCACAAAATACATTTTGAAGATTTTCATTACACTTTGGGTGTTTTATTTAACTTTTGTACACCTGTGTTGTTACCCGGTCAAAAATGACCTGTCATTAGAAATTAACAATTAGCGTATAAAATTGAGTTCAGGCAAATGGACAAGCTTCCTCTCCCAGACCCCCACATGCATGTCTGTTTGAGCACGCACACACACACACACACACACACACACACACACACACACACACACACACACACACACACACACACACACACACACCTCACTCCCCTTCTTGGCTTCCATGGCAACCCCCAGGGGAACCTTCCCCCAATAGAATCTCCCCCCCACGGGAACCACACCTGTTGGAATTCTCACAAACAATCGCAACATTGTTTCAATAATATAATAGAACTTTTCTCGCAGCTCTGGTATATAAAGCTTTTTTGAGGCCTCGCTCACAATTCATTCTGTGGCAGCACAATGACCAAACGATAAACTGTATGAGAGGCTCTTGATCATATCTTTGATCATGACGCTGGTGAGGAGGAGAGAGTCCTTGTTGAACTTTGACACAAAGTAGTCTGTGATAAATAGAACAATATGTTTCATCTCAATATAAGTTACAGTCAAAATAATCCATATATGCTTTTTTTTACTCAAAAACAAGTGGAATGAGCTCAGGTCAGAGGCCTACAGGCCATAAATAGCAAATAGAAGTTCAAAAGGTGTAATGTCCAGAAGAACTTAAGTTGATAAAAAGATGTAACTGTCACGTTCTGTCCATCGTTCGTACTTGTTTTCCTTGTTTTAGTGTTGGTCAGGACGTGCGCTGGGTGGGCATTCTATGTTGTGTGTCTGGTTTGTCTATTTCTATGTTTGGCCTGATATGGTTCTCAATCAGAGGCAGGTGTTAGTCATTGTCTCTGATTGGGAACCATATTTAGGTAGCCTGTTTTGTGTTGGGTTTTGTGGGTGATTGTTCCTGTCTCTGTGTTTTGCACCAGATAGGGCTGTTTTTGGTTTTCCACATTTGCACTGGCATATCCTGGCAGATGGAGAGACAGCCTGGTGCGTGGAGGTGGTACCGGATAGACCGGACCGTGCAGGCGCACTGGAGCTCTTGAGCACCGAGCCTGCCCAACCTTACCTGGTTGAATAAAAATAAGGTGGAAAATGAAATTAAATCTAGAATCAGCTTCCTATATCGCAACAAAGCATCCTTCACTCATGCTGCCAAACATACCCTCGTAAAACTGATCATCCTACCGATCCTTGACTTCGGTGATGTCATCTATAAAATAGCCTCCAACACTCTACTCAACAAACTGGATGCAGTCTATCACAGTGCCATCCGTTTTGTCACCAAATCCCTATATACTACCCACCACTGCGACCTGTACGCTCTTGGTGGTTGGCCCTCGCTTCATATTCGTCACCAAACCCACTGGCTCCAGGTCATCTACAAGTCTTTGCTAGGTAAAGCCCTGCCTTATCTCAGCTCACTGGTCAACATAGCAGCACCCACTCATAGCACGCGCTCCAGCAGGTATATTTCACTGATCATCCCCAAAGACAATTCCTCCTTTCGGACGCCTTTCCTTCCAGTTCTCTGCTGCCAATGACTGGAACGAACTGCAAAAATCACTGAAGCTGGAGACTCACATCTCCCTCACTAGCTTTAAGCTCACAGATCACTGCATCTGTAAACAGCCCATCTACCTACCTCCTCCCCATACTGTATTTATTTATTTATTTATCTTGCTCCTTTGCACCCCAGTATCTCTACCTGCACATTCATCTTCTGCACATCTTACCATTCCAGTGTTTTAATTGCTATATTGTAATTACTTTGCCACCACCTTATCTTACACTGTATATAGACTTTTAGTTTTATATTTTTTCTACTGTATTACTGACTGTACGTTTTGTTTATTCCATGTGTAACTCTGTGTTGTTGTATGTGTCGAACTGTCAAATTGCTTTGCTTTCTCTTGGCCAGGTCGCAGTTGCAATTGAGAACTTGTCTCAACTAGTCTACCCTGTTCTCCTGCATTCTAGTTTTACTTTGGTAAGTAAAGTGGATGTTTGTTGGGGAGAAGAACATCAATGTAACGGATGTGAAACGGGGGTGCGCGCTAAATAGCGTTTCAATCGGTGACGTCACTTGCTCTGAGACCTTGAAGTAGTGGTTCCCCTTGCTCTGCAAGGGCCGCGGCTTTTGTGGAGCGATGGGTAACGATGCTTCGTGGGTAACTGTTGATGTGTGCGGAGGGTCCCTGGTTCGCTCCCAGGTATGGACGAGGGGACGGTCTAAAGTGAAACTGTTACATCAAGGAAATATTAGCTAGCTAGCGTGTCATGTATGCTCGGACAGCGTGTGTATGCCTAGTCAGGCCTACCCATGACCCATTTTCCCCTCAATATATCAAATGAAGAAATTTGTTTTCCTGCAGGTAAATAAAGATCCTTAGCTGAATGAGAAAATGCATTTCTGAACTAGTGGATTTGCAATCATATATATATTTTTTTACCTTTATTTAACTAGAAGCAAGGCGAAGCGAAGCAAGGCGGCTATCTCTGTCGCCGCCGGAGGTATGTAACTAGGCAAGGCGGTTAAAAACAAATTATTATTTATAATGACGGCCTAAGAGCAGTGGGTTAACTGCCTTGTTCAGGGGCAGAACTTCAGATTTTTACCTTGTCAGCTCAGGGATTCAATCTTGCAACCTTATAGTTACTAGTCCAATGCTCTAAACACTAGGCTTACCTGCAGCCCCAATATGCAAATGATGTGATTCAATCAATAAATAAACTAATAATAAATAAATAAATAATAATAAATAAACATCAATAAATGTTGTTGACACATTAAACAAATACAAAATTAAATGGATAACTTTGATTGATTGATTCATTAAAAATGATTTCCGTTTTATTGGATTGATTCATGGTGCAGAAGACACATTTTACATTTAAACACGACCAGTAGATGGCAGTATTACACCCTCAGCAGGTCAGTGCAGTGTTGATCTGATATGAGAAGCTGCCACCATTATCTACAGAAGACGGGGTCTAATTATCTATAGAGAAGCTGCCACCATTATCTATAGAAGACGGGGTCTTAATTATCTATAGAGAAGCTGCCACCATTATCTATAGAAGACGGGGTCTAATTATCTATAGAGAAGCTGCCACCATTATCTATAGAAGACGGGGTCTAATTATCTATAGAGAAGCTGCCACCATTATCTATAGAAGACGGGGTCTAATTATCTATAGAGAAGCTGCCACCATTATCTATAGAAGACGGGGTCTAATTATCTATAGAGAAGCTGCCACCATCAGCAGATCAGGGAAGCGTTGACCTGATATGTCTTCACATATTCATCTTCCTCCTCTTTCTCAGCGAACTACTTCTTCTATAGATAATTAGAGCCCCGTCTTCTACAGATAATTAGAGCCCCGTCTTCTACAGATAATTAGACCCTCTCTTCTACAGATAATTAGAGCCCCGTCTTCTACAGATAATTAGACCCTCTCTTCTATAGATAATTAGAGCCCCGTCTTCTACAGATAATTAGAGCCCAGTCTTCTACAGATAATTAGAGCCCCGTCTTCTATAGATAATTAGAGCCCCGTCTTCTATAGATAATTAGAGCCCCGTCTTCTATAGATAATTAGAGCCCCGTCTTCTATAGATAATTAGAGCCCCGTCTTCTATAGATAATTAGAGCCCCGTCTTCTATAGATAATTAGAGCCCCGTCTTCTATAGATAATTAGAGCCCCGTCTTCTATAGATAATTAGAGCCCCGTCTTCTATAGATAATTAGAGCCCCGTCTTCTATAGATAATTAGAGCCCCGTCTTCTACAGATAATTAGAGCCCCGTCTTCTACAGATAATTAGAGCGTCTATACTTTCTCATTTCAGCTTTAAGGTCTTTAGAGAAACCAGCCTCTGGGTTTTTTCTGATTTACAATAATAGTAGAATATAAAGTAGATTTATAAAATAATAGTGTACTGTAAAATATATGTATATATTATTTTATAGATCTAAATACATGGTTCAATGTTGTGTGTCATCACAGCCTGGAACAGGCAATAAATCTCTAATTACTTCTTCCCTCACAATTAACACTTCGGTGTGTGTTTCCGCTACTCAGTGGGTTAAAGTGTAATCTCCCCACACAGAGACAGAGGCAGAGCCACTGTCGTTCCCACTAATGATTATATTCTAAATCACAGAGAAATTGGTTTGGAGCTTTTTGCATATTTTCATTATTGAGTCCTGAACCGTTTCTGAATGTGAATTAGAAATGAATTGAGTGAAGGGATTGGATTGTCTATGGTAACCCAAAAGTTTTTATAAACATATTTGTGAGCTTATGGACACTCACACATGCACACAGTCTTGTACAGCTGGACTTGTAAGGAAACAATTCAGTGCCATTCAAAATCATATTTTCCTTAACCAGTACACTAACCCCTTAACCCCTAACCCCTTAACCCCTAACCCCTTAACCGCTAACCCCTTAACCGCTAACCCGAACCTTACACTAACCCGAACCTTACACTAACCCGAACCTTACACTAACCCGAACCTTACACTAACCCGAACCTTACACTAACCCGAACCTTACACTAACCCGAACCTTACACTTACCCTAACCCCTTACACTAACCCTAACCCCTTACACTAACCCGAACCTTACACTAACCCCTTACACTAACCCCTTACACTAACCCCTTACACTAACCCCTCACCCTAACCCCTCACCCTAACCCCTCACCCCTTACACTAACCCCTTACACTAACCCGAACCTTACACCAAAAAACCTAGCTCCGAACTCTAAAACTAACCCTCAACCACCTAGAAATAGCATTTGACCTCATGGGGACGAACACAATGTCTGTTCAGAAAACCTCTCTCTCTGTACAGTATCCCACCTCTCCTATAACATTACAGTATCCCACCTCTCCTATAACAGTACACTATCCCACCTCTCCTATAACAGTACAGCATCCCACCTCTCCTATAACAGTACAGCATCCCACCTCTCTTATAACAGTACAGCATCCCACCTCTCCTATAACAGTACAGTATCCCACCTCTACTATAACTGTACAGTATCCCACCTCTACTATAACTGTACAGTATCCCACCTCTCCTATAACAGTACAGTATCCCACCTCTCCTATAACAGTACAGTATCCCACCTCTCCTATAACAGTACAGTATCCCACCTCTCCTATAACAGTACAGTATCCCACCTCTCCTATAACAGTACAGTATCCCACCTCTCCTATAACAGTACAGTATCCCACCTCTCCTATAACAGTACAGTATCCCACCTCTCCTATAACAGTACAGTATCCCACCTCTCCTATAACAGTACAGTATCCCACCTCTCCTATAACAGTACAGTATCCCACCTCTCCTATAACAGTACAGTATCCCACCTCTCCTATAACAGTACAGTATCCCACCTCTCTTATAACAGTGTCGCTCATTCAGCCGACAGAAACTTTAAAGTGTTTCCCTCCATTAAGCAGCGGGTCGGAGTCAGATGCCTTCTCTGGTCTTTCCTCCACCTGTTACGGGGTCTGAGACGCCGAGGCCTCCCACCATTAGCTCTGACAAATTGAAAACCCTTGTCATTGGCGACTCCATTACCCGCAGTCTTAGACCTCAAAAGAATCATCCAGCGATCATACACTGTTTACCAGGGGGCAGGGCTACCGACGGTAAGGCTAATCTGTTTACCAGGGGGCAGGGCTACTGACGTTAAGGCTAATCTGTTTACCAGGGGGCAGGGCTACCGACGTTAAGGCTAATCTGTTTACCAGGGGGCAGGGCTACCGACGTTAAGGCTAATCTGTTTACCAGGGGGCAGGGCTACTGACGTTAAGGCTAATCTGTTTACCAGGGGGCAGGGCTACCAACATTAAGGATAAACTGTTTACCAGGGGGCAGGGCTACCGACGTTAAGGATAATCTGTTTACCAGGGGGCAGGGCTACCGACTTTAAGGCTAATCTGTTTACCAGGGGGCAGGGCTACCGACGTAAAGGATAATCTGAAGATGGTGCTGGCTAAAGCTAAAACTGGTGAGTGTAGAGAATATAGAGATATTGTTATCCACGTCGGCACCAACAATGTTAGGATGAAACAGTCAGAGGTCACCAAGCGCAACATATCTTCAGCGTGTAAATCAGCTAGAAAGATGTGTTGGCATCGAGTCATTGTCTCTGGCCCCCTCCCAGTTAGGGGGAGTGATGAGCTCTACAGCAGTAATTGTCTCTGGACCCCTCCCAGTTAGGGGGAGTGATTAGCTCTACAGCAGAGTCTCTGGCCCCCTCCCAGTTAGGGGGAGTGATGAGCTCTACAGCAGTAATTGTCTCTGGCCCCTCCCAGTTAGGGGGAGTGATTAGCTCTACAGCAGAGTCTCTGGCCCCCTCCCAGTTAGGGGGAGTGATGAGCTCTACAGCAGTAATTGTCTCTGGCCCCTCCCAGTTAGGGGGAGTGATTAGCTCTACAGCAGTAATTGTCTCTGGCCCCTCCTAGTTAGGGGAAGTGATGAGCTCTACAGCAGTAATTGTCTCTGGCCCCTCCCAGTTAGGGGGAGTGATTAGCTCTACAGCAGAGTCTCTGGCCCCCTCCCAGTTAGGGGGAGTGATGAGCTCTACAGCAGTAATTGTCTCTGGCCCCTCCCAGTTAGGGGGAGTGATTAGCTCTACAGCAGTAATTGTCTCTGGCCCCTCCCAGTTAGGGGGAGTGATTAGCTCTACAGCAGAGTCTCTGGCCCCCTCCCAGTTAGGGGGAGTGATGAGCTCTACAGCAGAGTCTCACAACTCAATCACTGGTTGAAAACTGTTTTCTGCCTCTCCCAAAAGATATAATTTGTAGATAATTGGCCCCCTTTCTGGGACTCACCCACAAACAGGACCAAGCCTGGCCTGCTGAGGAGTGACGGACTCCATCCTAGCTGGAGGGGTGCTCTCATCTTATCTACGAACATAGACAGGGCTCTAACTCCACAATGAGATAGGGTGCAGGCCAGGCAGCAGGCTGTTAGCCAGCCTGCCAGCTTAGTGGAGTCTGCCACTAGCACAGTCAGTGTAGTCAGCTCAGCTATCCCCATTGCGACCCTGTCAGTGCCTCGATCTAGGTTAAACAAAACTAAACATGGCGGAGTTCTCCTTAGTAATCTCACTGGAATAAAGACCTCCATCCCTGTCATTACTGAAAGAGATCATGATACCTCACATCTCAGAATAGGGCTACTTAATGTTAGATCCCTCACTTCAAAGGCAATTATAGTCAATGAACTAATCACTGATCATAATCTTGATGTGATTGGCCTGACTGAAACATGGCTTAAGCCTGATGAATTTACTGTGTTAAATGAGGCCTCACCTCCTGGCTACACTAGTGACCATATCCCCCGTGCATCCCGCAAAGGTGGAGGTGTTGCTAACATTTACGATAGCAAATTTCAATTTACCAACAAACAAACAAATGACTGCGTTTTGTCTTTTGAGTTTAGTCATTTAATATCTACTGTTTACAGGCCTCCTGGGCCATATACAGCGTCCCTCACAGAGTTCCCTGAATTCCTATCGGACCTTGTAGTCATAGCAGATCATTTTCACATTTTTGGTGACTTTAAAATTCACGTGGAAAAGTCCACAGATCCACTCCAAAAGGCTTTCGGAGCCATCATCGACTCAGGGGGTTTTGTCCAACATGTCTCTGGACCTACTCACTGTCTCAGTCATACCCTGGACCTACTCACTGCCACAGTCATACTCTGGACCTACTCACTGTCCCAGTCATACTCTGGACCTACTCACTGTCCCAGTCATACTCTGGACCTACTCACTGTCCCAGTCATACTCTGGACCTACTCACTGTCCCAGTCATACTCTGGACCTACTCACTGTCCCAGTCATACTCTGGACCTACTCACTGTCCCAGTCATACTCTGGACCTACTCACTGTCCCAGTCATACTCTGGACCTACTCACTGTCCCAGTCATACTCTGGACCTACTCACTGTCCCAGTCATACTCTGGACCTACTCACTGTCCCAGTCATACTCTGGACCTACTCACTGTCCCAGTCATACTCTGGACCTACTCACTGTCCCAGTCATACTCTGGACCTACTCACTGTCCCAGTCATACTCTGGACCCACTCACTGCCACAGTCATACTCTGGACCTACTCACTGTCCCAGTCATACTCTGGACCTACTCACTGTCCCAGTCATACTCTGGACCTACTCACTGTCCCAGTCATACTCTGGACCTACTCACTGTCCCAGTCATACTCTGGACCTACTCACTGTCCCAGTCATACTCTGGACCCACTCACTGCCACAGTCATACTCTGGACCTACTCACTGTCCCAGTCATACTCTGGACCTACTCACTGTCCCAGTCATACTCTGGACCTACTCACTGTCCCAGTCATACTCTGGACCTACTCACTGTCTCAGTCATACTCTGGACCTCGTTTTGTGGAATAAATGTTGTGGATCTTAATATTTTTCCTCATAATCCTGGACTATCGGACCACCATAATGTTATTACTTTGGCCCAACAAATAATCTGCTCAACCAAGGATCATCAAGAGCCATGTTATAAATTCTGAGACATCCCAAAGATGCGCTTCCAGACTCCCACCATGGATGTCGGGGTACAAAACGTACATATATATATATTAAATCACTTCAGCATTGATAAATGTATGAATTTCTTTGATGAAAAGATCATGATCATTAGAAAGTAAATAACGGACTCCTCTTTAAATCTGCGTATTTCTCCAAACCTCAGTTGTCCTGAGTCTGCACAACTCTGCCAGGACCTAGGATCATGAGAGCCTCATCTACACCACCATCTATAACCTGACTAGACCCAACCTCATCTACACCATCTATAACCTGACTAGACCCAACCTCATCTACACCACCATCTATAACCTGACTAGACCCAACCTCATCTACACCATCTATAACCTGACTAGACCCAGCCTCATCTACACCACCATCTATAACCTGACTAGACCCAGCCTCATCTACACCACCATCTATAACCTGACTAGACCCAGCCTCATCTACACCACCATCTATAACCTGACTAGACCCAACCTCATCTACACCATCTATAACCTGACTAGACCCAGCCTCATCTACACCACCATCTATAACCTGACTAGACCCAACCTCATCTACACCACCATCTATAACCTGACTAGACCCAACCTCATCTACACCATCTATAACCTGACTAGACCCAGCCTCATCTACACCACCATCTATAACCTGACTAGACCCAGCCTCATCTACACCACCATCTATAACCTGACTAGACCCAGCCTCATCTACACCACCATCTATAACCTGACTAGACCCAACCTCATCTACACCATCTATAACCTGACTAGACCCAGCCTCATCTACACCACCATCTATAACCTGACTAGACCCAGCCTCATCTACACCATCTATAACCTGACTAGACCCAGCCTCATCTACACCATCTATAACCTGACTAGACCCAACCTCATCTACACCATCTATAACCTGACTAGACCCAGCCTCATCTACACCACCATCTATAACCTGACTAGACCCAACCTCATCTACACCATCTATAACCTGACTAGACCCAGCCTCATCTACACCACCATCTATAACCTGACTAGACCCAGCCTCATCTACACCACCATCTATAACCTGACTAGACCCAGCCTCATCTACACCACCATCTATAACCTGACTAGACCCAGCCTCATCTACACCATCTATAACCTGACTAGACCCAACTACATCTACACCATCTATAACCTGACTAGACCCAGCCTCATCTACACCACCATCTATAACCTGACTAGACCCAACCTCATCTACACCACCATCTATAACCTGACTAGACCCAGCCTCATCTACACCACCATCTATAACCTGACTAGACCCAACCTCATCTACACCACCATCTATAACCTGACTAGACCCAGCCTCATCTACACCACCATCTATAACCTGACTAGACCCAGCCTCATCTACACCACCATCTATAACCTGACTAGACCCAGCCTCATCTACACCACCATCTATAACCTGACTAGACCCAGCCTCATCTACACCACCATCTATAACCTGACTAGACCCAGCCTCATCTACACCACCATCTATAACCTGACTAGACCCAGCCTCATCTACACCACCATCTATAACCTGACTAGACCCAGCCTCATCTACACCACCATCTATAACCTGACTAGACCCAGCCTCATCTACACCACCATCTATAACCTGACTAGACCCAGCCTCATCTACACCACCATCTATAACCTGACTAGACCCAGCCTCATCTACACCACCATCTATAACATGACTAGACCCAGCCTCATCTACACCACCATCTATAACCTGACTAGACCCAACCTCATCTACACCACCATCTATAACCTGACTAGACCCAACCTCATCTACACCATCTATAACCTGACTAGACCCAGCCTCATCTACACCACCATCTATAACCTGACTAGACCCAGCCTCATCTACACCACCATCTATAACCTGACTAGACCCAGCCTCATCTACACCACCATCTATAACATGACTAGACCCAACCTCATCTACACCATCTATAACATGACTAGACCCAGCCTCATCTACATCACCATCTATAACCTGACTAGACCCAGCCTCATCTACACCACCATCTATAACCTGACTAGACCCAACCTCATCTACACCATCTATAACCTGACTAGACCCAGCCTCATCTACACCACCATCTATAACCTGACTAGACCCAACCTCATCTACACCACCATCTATAACCTGACTAGACCCAACCTCATCTACACCATCTATAACCTGACTAGACCCAGCCTCATCTACACCACCATCTATAACCTGACTAGACCCAACCTCATCTACACCACCATCTATAACCTGACTAGACCCAACCTCATCTACACCATCTATAACCTGACTAGACCCAGCCTCATCTACACCACCATCTATAACCTGACTAGACCCAGCCTCATCTACACCACCATCTATAACCTGACTAGACCCAGCCTCATCTACACCACCATCTATAACCTGACTAGACCCAGCCTCATCTACACCACCATCTATAACCTGACTAGACCCAGCCTCATCTACACCACCATCTATAACCTGACTAGACCCAGCCTCATCTACACCACCATCTATAACCTGACTAGACCCAGCCTCATCTACACCATCTATAACCTGACTAGACCCAGCCTCATCTACACCATCTATAACCTGACTAGACCCAGCCTCATCTACACCACCATCTATAACCTGACTAGACCCAACCTCATCTACACCATCTATAACCTGACTAGACCCAGCCTCATCTACACCACCATCTATAACCTGACTAGACCCAACCTCATCTACACCATCTATAACCTGACTAGACCCAGCCTCATCTACACCACCATCTATAACCTGACTAGACCCAACCTCATCTACACCATCTATAACCTGACTAGACCCAGCCTCATCTACACCACCATCTATAACCTGACTAGACCCAACCTCATCTACACCATCTATAACCTGACTAGACCCAGCCTCATCTACACCACCATCTATAACCTGACTAGACCCAGCCTCATCTACACCACCATCTATAACCTGACTAGACCCAACCTCATCTACACCATCTATAACCTGACTAGACCCAGCCTCATCTACACCATCTATAACCTGACTAGACCCAACCTCATCTACACCATCTATAACCTGACTAGACCCAGCCTCATCTACACCACCATCTATAACCTGACTAGACCCAGCCTCATCTACACCACCATCTATAACCTGACTAGACCCAACCTCATCTACACCATCTATAACCTGACTAGACCCAGCCTCATCTACACCACCATCTATAACCTGACTAGACCCAGCCTCATCTACACCACCATCTATAACCTGACTAGACCCAGCCTCATCTACACCACCATCTATAACCTGACTAGACCCAGCCTCATCTACACCACCATCTATAACCTGACTAGACCCAGCCTCATCTACACCACCATCTATAACATGACTAGACCCAACCTCATCTACACCATCTATAACATGACTAGACCCAGCCTCATCTACACCACCATCTATAACCTGACTAGACCCAGCCTCATCTACACCACCATCTATAACCTGACTAGACCCAGCCTCATCTACACCACCATCTATAACCTGACTAGACCCAGCCTCATCTACACCACCATCTATAACCTGACTAGACCCAGCCTCATCTACACCACCATCTATAACCTGACTAGACCCAACCTCATCTACACCATCTATAACCTGACTAGACCCAGCCTCATCTACACCACCATCTATAACCTGACTAGACCCAGCCTCATCTACACCACCATCTATAACCTGACTAGACCCAGCCTCATCTACACCACCATCTATAACCTGACTAGACCCAGCCTCATCTACACCACCATCTATAACCTGACTAGACCCAGCCTCATCTACACCACCATCTATAACCTGACTAGACCCAGCCTCATCTACACCACCATCTATAACCTGACTAGACCCAGCTTCATCTAAACCACCATCTATAACCTGACTAGACCCAGCCTCATCTACACCACCATCTATAACCTGACTAGACCCAGCCTCATCTACACCATCTATAACCTGACTAGACCCAGCCTCATCTACACCATCTATAACCTGACTAGACCCAGCCTCATCTACACCACCATCTATAACCTGACTAGACCCAACCTCATCTACACCATCTATAACCTGACTAGACCCAGCCTCATCTACACCACCATCTATAACCTGACTAGACCCAACCTCATCTACACCATCTATAACCTGACTAGACCCAGCCTCATCTACACCACCATCTATAACCTGACTAGACCCAACCTCATCTACACCATCTATAACCTGACTAGACCCAGCCTCATCTACACCACCATCTATAACCTGACTAGACCCAACCTCATCTACACCATCTATAACCTGACTAGACCCAGCCTCATCTACATCACCATCTATAACATGACTAGACCCAGCCTCATCCACACCACCATCTATAACCTGACTAGACCCAGCCTCATCTACACCACCATCTATAACCTGACTAGACCCAGCCTCATCTACACCACCATCTATAACCTGACTAGACCCAGCCTCATCTACACCACCATCTATAACCTGACTAGACCCAGCCTCATCTACACCACCATCTATAACCTGACTAGACCCAGCCTCATCTACACCATCTATAACCTGACTAGACCCAGCCTCATCTACACCATCTATAACCTGACTAGACCCAGCCTCATCTACACCATCTATAACCTGAATAGACCCAGCCTCATCTACACCACCATCTATAACCTGACTAGACCCAGCCTCATCTACACCACCATCTATAACCTGACTAGACCCAGCCTCATCTACACCACCATCTATAACATGACTAGACCCAGCCTCATCTACACCACCATCTATAACCTGACTATACCCAGCCTCATCTATAACATGACTAGACCCAGCCTCATCTATAACATGACTAGACCCAGCCTCATCTACACCACCATCTATAACCTGACTAGACCCAGCCTCATCTACACCACCATCTATAACCTGACTAGACCCAGCCTCATCTACACCACCATCTATAACCTGACTAGACCCAGCCTCATCTACACCACCATCTATAACCTGACTAGACCCAGCCTCATCTACATCACTATCTATAACATGACTAGACCCAGCCTCATCTACACCACCATCTATAACCTGACCACCTGACTAGGTGGTAAATTACATTTTAATGGCATCAGACCGAGGGTCTGCATCTGTCCTCGTGCTCCTAGACCTTAGTGCTGCTTTTGATACCATCGATCACCACATTCTTTTGGAGAGATTGGAAACCCTAATTGGTCTACAGGGACAAGTTCTGGCCTGGTTTAGATATCATCTGTCAGAAATATATCAGTTTGTCTCTGGGGATGGTTTGTCCTCTGACAAATCAATTGTACGTTTCGGCATTCCTCAAGGTTCCGTTTTAGGACCTGTATTGTTTTCAGTATATTTTCGACCTCTTGGTGATGTAATTCGGAAACACAATGTCAACTTTTACTGCTATGTGGAAGACACATGTGTATGTGACAAAATAAAATTTGATTTGCAACGCAGAACATTTGAAATCGATTTAAGCAAAATGTTACCACATTAGGCATTTTGGACTGTGTGAATGAGGACATATTTTCCAGGTATATCTAGAAAATATTATCAAAATGTTGTCATGGATTAATTACATAACAATCAAAGCCTCAATTAAAAGGTGATGATGTTTTTTAACCAATGGCTTATTGGTGTTTTTTTTAACCAAAAATATATACACACACAAACCCCTTGACTTTTTCAACATTTTGTTTACTGTCTTATTCTTGAAAATAAAACATCTTATCTATGTTACCCAACTATTCTGATTCATCCCCAACACCATCTTCCCCACTTATCTCCTGGGTTTTTATACCTGTGTTTGTCTATCTGGGCCAGTTTGTCTTGTTTGTTAAAGTCAACCAGCAGTTTTTCTCAGCTCCTGCTTTTCCCCCAGTCTCTGTTTTTCCTCGCCCTCCTCAGCCACGCTCAAGGTACTAAACGATATCATAACCGCCATCGATAAAAGACAGTACTGTGCAGCCGTCTTCATCAACCTTGCCAAGGCTTTCGACTCTGTCAATCACCATATTCTTATCGGCAGACTCAGTAGCCTCTGTTTTTCGGATGACTGCCTTGCCTGGTTCACCAATTACTTTGCAGACAGAGTTCAGTGTGTCAAATCAGAGGGCATGCTGTCCGGTCCTCTGGCAGTCTCTATGGGGGTGCCACAGGGTTCAATTCTCGGGCCGACACTTTTCTCTGTATATATCAATGATGTTTCTCTTGCTGCGGGCAATTCCCTGATCCACCTCTACGCAGACGACATTCTATATACTTCCGGCCCGTCCTTGGACACTGTGCTATCTAACCTCCAAACGAGCTTCAATGCCATACAACACTCCTTCCGTGGCCCCCAACTGCTTTTAAACGCTAGTAAAACCAAATGCATGCTTTTCAACCGTTCGCTGCCTGCACCCGCACGCCTGACAAGCATCACCACCCTGGATGGTTCCGACCTTGAATATGTGGACATCTATAAGTACCTAGGTGTCTGGCTAGACTGTAAACTCTCCTTCCAGACTCATATCAAACATCTCCAATCGAAAATCAAATCAAGAGTTGGCTTTCTATTCCGCAACAAAGCCTCCTTCACTCACGCCGCCAAACTTACCCTAGTAAAACTGACTATCCTACCGATCCTCGACTTTGGCGATGTCATCTACAAAATTGCTTCCAACACTCTACTCAGCAAACTGGATGCAGTTTATCACAGTGCCCTCTGTTTTGTCACTAAAGCACCTTATACCACCCACCACTGCGACTTGTATGCTCTAGTCGGCTGGCCCTCGCTACATATTCGTCGCCAGACCCACTGGCTCCAGGTCATCTACAAGTCAATGCTAGGTAAAGCTCCGCCTTATCTCAGTTCACTGGTCACGATGGCAACACCCATCCGTAGCACGCGCTCCAGCAGGTGTATCTCACTGATCATCCCTAAAGCCAACACCTCATTTGGCCGCCTTTCATTCCAGTACTCTGCTGCCTGTGACTGGAACGAATTGCAAAAATCGCTGAAGTTGGATACTTTTATCTCCCTCACCAACTTCAAACATCTGCTATCTGAGCAGCTAACCGATCGCTGCAGCTGTACATAGTCTATTGGTAAATAGCCCACCCATTTTCACCTACCTCATCCCCATACTGTTTATATCTATTTACTTTTCTGTTCTTTTGCACACCAATATCTCTACCTGTACATGACCATCTGATCATTTATCACGCCAGTGTTAATCTGCAATATTGTAATTATTCGCCTACCTCCTCATGCCTTTTGCACACAATGTATATAGACTCCCCTTTTTTTCTACTGTGTTATTGACTTGTTAATTGTTTACTCCTTGTGTAACTCTGTGTTGTCTGTTCACACTGCTATGCTTTACCTTGGCCAGGTCGCAGTTGCAAACGAGAACTTGTTCTCAACTAGCCTACCTGGTTAAATAAAGGTGATATTAAAATAAAAAAAAATAAAAAATTGACCCTCTGCCTGTCCTGCCTGGTTTTAACCCTCTGCCTGTCCTGACTGAGCCTGCCTGGTTTTAACCCTCTGCCTGTCCTGCCTGGTTTTAACCCTCTGCCTGTCCTGCCTGGTTTTAACCCTCTGCCTGTCCTGCCTGAGCCCTCCTGGTTTTAACCCTCTGCCTGTCCTGCCTGGTTTTAACCCTCTGCCTGTCCTGCCTGAGCCTGCCTGGTTTTAACCCTCTGCCTGGCCTGCCTGAGCCCTCCTGGTTTTAACCCTCTGCCTGGCCTGCCTGAGCCCTCCTGGTTTTAACCCTCTGCCTGGCCTGCCTGAGCCTGCCTGGTTTTAACCCTCTGCCTGTCCTGCCTGGTTTTAACCCTCTGCCTGTCCTGCCTGGTTTTAACCCTCTGCCTGTCCTGCCTGGTTTTAACCCTCTGCTTGTCCTGCCTGAGCCTGCCTGGTTTTAACCCTCTGCCTGTCCTGCCTGGTTTTAACCCTCTGCCTGTCCTGCCTGAGCCTGCCTGGTTTTAACCCTCTGCCTGTCCTGCCTGGTTTTAACCCTCTGCCTGTCCTGCCTGAGCCTGCCTAGTTTTAACCCTCTGCCTGTCCTGCCTGAGCCTGCCTGGTTTTAATCCTCTGCCTGTCCTGCCTGGTTTTAACCCTCTGCCTGTCCTACCTGGTTTTAATCCTCTGCCTGCCCTGCCTGAGCCTGCCTGGTTTTAACCCTCTGCCTGTCCTGCCTGGTTTTAACCCTCTGCCTGTCCTGCCTGAGCCTGCCTGGTTTTAACCCTCTGCCTGTCCTGCCTGAGCCTGCCTGGTTTTAATCCTCTGCCTGTCCTGCCTGGTTTTAACCCTCTGCCTGTCCTACCTGGTTTTAATCCTCTGCCTGTCCTGCCTGGTTTTAACCCTCTGCCTGTCCTACCTGGTTTTAACCCTCTGCCTGGCCCTCCTGGTTTTGACCCTCTGCCTGTCCTGCCTGGTTTTAACCCTCTGCCTGTCCTGCCTGGTTTTAACCCTCTGCCTGCCCTGCCTGCCATCCTGTGCCTTTGCCTGCTTCTGTTGTTGCAATAAACATTGTTACTCCATCACAGTCTGCACTTGGGTCTTACCTGAAACCTAATAAATAGTGGAGGCCACTGTGTTCTTGGGGACCTTCAATGCTGCAGAAATGTTTTGTTACCCTTCCCCAGATGTGTGCCTTGACAAAATGTTGTCTAGCAGCTTTACGGACAATTCTGTCAACCTCATGGCTTGGTTTTTGCTCTGACATTCACTGTCAACTGTGGAACCTTATATAGTCAGGTGTGTGTCTTTCCAAATCATGTCCAATCAACTGAATTTACCACCGATGGACTCCAATCAAGTTGTAGAAACATCTCAAGGATGATCAATGGAAACAGGATGCACCTGAGCTCAATTTTCGAGTCTCACAACAAAGGGTCTGAATGTTTATGTAAATAAGGTATTTCAGTTTATTTTTTACATACATTTGCAAAAACAAATCTAAAAAACAGTTTTCACTTTGTCATTACGGAGTATTTTGTGTAGATTTATGAGGGATAAAATATAATTTAAACCATTTCAGAAATAAGGAAATAAGGCTGTAACGTAACAGGGAAGCGGTCTGAAGACCTTCCGAATGCCATCTATGTTTTCTCAACAACAGGTTATAGTCAATAATATCAAAGGCTGCACTGAAATCTAACAGTACAGCTCCCACAATCTTCTTATTATCAATGTCTGGCAACCAATCATCGGTCATTTGTGTCAGTGCCGTCCGTACATGTTGAGTGCCCTTCATGCTGAAAGTCTGTTGTTCAGTCGTTTACAGAGAAATAGCATTGTATTTGGTCAAACACATTTTTTTTCCAACAGTTACCTAAGAGCTGGCAGCAAGCTGATAGGTCTGCTGTTAGAACCAGTAAAGGACGCTTTTACCAACTCTTGGGTAGCGGAATGACTTTGGCTTCCCACCAGGGCTGAGGACAAAGACTTTCCTCTAGGCTCAGATTAAAGATATGACAGATAGGAGTGGCTATAGAGTCAGCTACCATCCTCAGTAGCTTTCCATCTAAGTTGTCAAGGCCAGGAGGTTTGTCATTATTGATGGATAACAATCATTTACCCACCTCTCCCACACTAACTTGACAAAATTCATTCTTGCAATGCTGTTCTTTCATTATTTGTTTTCTTGTACATTAGGACGACGGCTCACTGTTTGTTGTTGGCATTTCCTGCCTAAGTTTGCCCACTTTGCCTATGAAGTAGTAATTCAAATAATTGTCAATATCAAATGGTTTTTTGGTGAATAAGACATCTTCAATGAAACACGGAGATGAATTTGTCTTTCTGCCCATAATTTTATTTAAAATTCTCCCAAGTTTTATCCAACATTCTTTATATCGTTGATCTTGAGCTTCATAATACAGTTTCTTCTTCTTCTTGTTGAGTTTAGTCACATCATTTCTCAATTTGCAGTAAGTCAAGTCAGTCAGATGTACAGCCAGACTTATTAGCCACTCCTTTTGCCCCCCATCTCTTTCAACCATACAGTTTTTCAATTCCTCATCGATCCACGGAGCCATAACAGTTCCAACAGTCAGTATTTTAACAGGTGCGTGTTTATCAATAATTGGAAGAAGCAATTTCATAAATTCATCAGGGCAGCGTCTGGATGCTTCTTATTATTCACATCAGACCCCAAAATATTTTTATCATCATCCACATAAGAGTCACAGCTAAATATTTTATACACTATTTTAGGCCCAGCTATTTAACTGCCATAGAGTGTCATTAACTAAGGTAGGCTATTATTTAACTACCATAGGGTGTCATTAACTAAGGTAGGCTATTATTTAACTGCCATAGGGTGTCATTAATTAAGGTAGGCTATTATTTAACTGCCATAGAGTGTCAATAACTAAGGTAGGCTATTATTTAACTACCATAGGGTGTCATTAACTAAGGTAGGCTATGATTTAACTACCATAGGGTGTCATTAACTAAGGTAGGCTATGATTTAACTACCATAGAGTGTCATTAACAAAGGTAGGCTATGATTTAACTACCATAGGGTGTCATTAACTAAGGTAGGCTATTATTTAACTACCATAGGGTGTCATTAATTAAGGTAGGCTATTATTTAACTACCATAGGGTGTCATTAACTAAGGTAGGCTATTATTTAACTGCCATAGAGTGTCATTAACTAAGGTAGGCTATTATTTAACTACCATAGAGTGTCATTAACTAAGGTAGGCTATTATTTAACTGCCATAGAGTGTCAATAACTAAGGTAGGCTATTATTTAACTACCATAGGGTGGGCTATGATTTAACTGCCATAGAGTGTCAATAACTAAGGTAGGCTATGATTTAACTACCATAGAGTGTCAATAACTAAGGTAGGCTATTATTTAACTGCCATAGAGTGTCAATAACTAAGGTAGGCTATTATTTAACTACCATAGAGTGTCATTAACTAAGGTAGGCTATTATTTAACTACCATAGAGTGTCAATAACTAAGGTAGGCTATTATTTAACTACCATAGGGTGTCATTAACTAAGGTAGGCTATGATTTAACTGCCATAGAGTGTCATTAACTAAGGTAGGCTATTATTTAACTACCATAGGGTGTCATTAATTAAGGTAGGCTATGATTTAACTGCCATAGGGTGTCATTAATTAAGGTAGGCTATTATTTAACTGCCATAGGGTGTCATTAACTAAGGTAGGCTATTATTTAACTGCCATAGGGTGTCAATAACTAAGGTAGGCTATTATTTAACTGCCATAGGGTGTCATTAACTAAGGTAGGCTATGATTTAACTACCATAGAGTGTCATTAACTAAGGTAGGCTATTATTTAACTACCATAGGGTGTCATTAATTAAGGTAGGCTATTATTTAACTGCCATAGGGTGTCATTAACTAAGGTAGGCTATGATTTAACTACCATAGGGTGTCATTAATTAAGGTAGGCTATTATTTAACTACCATAGGGTGTCATTAACTAAGGTAGGCTATGATTTAACTACCATAGGGTGTCATTAACTAAGGTAGGCTATTATTTAACTGCCATAGAGTGTCATTAACTAAGGTAGGCTATGATTTAACTGCCATAGGGTGTCATTAACTAAGGTAGGCTATGATTTAACTGCCATAGGGTGTCATTAACTAAGGTAGGCTATGATTTAACTACCATAGGGTGTCATTAACTAATTATTTATCTTTTCCTACATGGAATTGTCTTAGTATACTTGATTTTTAAATAGTGATCGTTCTTGTTATTATGTCACAATTATTCTCTAGGTCCTCAGAGCTCAAGACACCATCCCAATCGATTATTTTTAAGTCATTTTCAAAATGGACCAAGTCTCTTTTTGGTAAACAACTATCAAATAGGGGAGAGGCATTGTGCCGTGAGGTGTTGCTTTATCAGTTGTTTTAAACCAGGTTTGCTGTTAATTTGAGCAATATGAGATGGAACAAAGTTTCACGCAATAATGGTTCTATATAATACTGTATGCTTTCTTTCTTCAATTTATTCTGGATTTGGGGACTGTGAAAAGACCCCTGGTGACATGTCTGGTGGGGTAAGTGTGTGTGTCAGAGCTGATGTGCCATTTTGAAGTCCCCGTCTCCTTACTGTCAAATATGTATAGTGCCTTACAATCATCACACATAGCATAGACGGCACTGCCATCATCCTCTTCTACCACTTCACCAAATATTTCCCAGAAATTGATCTACCAAGAGAGTTCTCATCTATATTTTTCGTAGCCGTCTATTTACAACCACAAACCGATGCTGGCACTAAGACGGCACTCAACCAACTCTATAAGGTTATAAGCAAACAAGAAAATGCTCATCCAGAAGCAGAGCTCCTAGTGGCCGGGGACTATAATGCAGGCAAACTGAAATCAGTTTTACCTCATTTCTACCAGCATGTCACATGGGAAAAAAAGACCACCTTCATTCCACACACACAGAGACACGTACAAAGCTAAAGCGCTCCCTTGCCCTCCATCTGGCAAATCAAATCAAATTGTATTTGTCACGTGCGCCGAATACAACAGGTGTAGTAGACCTTACAGTGAAATGATTACTTACAAGCCCCTAACCAACAATGCAGTTTTAAGAAAAATTGGTGTTAAGTAAAAAATAGACGAGTAAAAAATATAAAATGAAGTAACAAATAATTAAACAGCAACAAATAACAATAACAAGACAGAGTCAATGTGGAGGCTATATACAGGGTATTACGGTACAGAGTCAATGTGGAGGCTATATACAGGGTATTACGGTACAGAGTCAATGTGGAGGCTATATACAGGGTATTACGGTACAGAGTCAATGTGGAGGCTATATACAGGGTGTTACGGTACAGAGTCAATGTGGAGGCTATATACAGGGTGTTACGGTACAGAGTCAATGTGGAGGCTATATACAGGGTATTACGGTACAGAGTCAATGTGGAGGCTATATACAGGGTATTACGGTACAGAGTCAATGTGGAGGCTATATACAGGGTGTTACGGTACAGAGTCAATGTGGAGGCTATATACAGGGTGTTACGGTACAGAGTCAATGTGGAGGCTATATACAGGGAGTACCGGTACAGAGTCAATGTGGAGGCTATATACAGGGAGTACCGGTACAGAGTCAATGTGGAGGCTATATACAGGGGGTACCGGTACAGAGTCAATGTGGAGGCTATATACAGGGTGTTACGGTACAGAGTCAATGTGGAGGCTATATACAGGGTGTTACGGTACAGAGTCAATGTGGAGGCTATATACAGGGTGTTACGGTACAGAGTCAATGTGGAGGCTATATACAGGGTATTACGGTACAGAGTCAATGTGGAGGCTATATACAGGGTATTACGGTACAGAGTCAATGTGGAGGCTATATACAGGGTGTTACGGTACAGAGTCAATGTGGAGGTTATATACAGGGTGTTACGGTACAGAGTCAATGTGGAGGCTATATACAGGGAGTACCGGTACAGAGTCAATGTGGAGGCTATATACAGGGTGTTACGGTACAGAGTCAATGTGGAGGCTATATACAGGGTATTACGGTACAGAGTCAATGTGGGGACTATATACAGGGTGTTACGGTACAGAGTCAATGTGGAGGCTATATACAGGGTGTTACGGTACAGAGTCAATGTGGAGGCTATATACAGGGTGTTACGGTACAGAGTCAATGTGGAGGCTATATACAGGGGGTACCTGTACAGAGTCAATGTGGAGGCTATATACAGGGGGTACCTGTACAGAGTCAATGTGGAGGCTATATACAGGGTGTTACGGTACAGAGTCAATGTGGAGGCTATATACAGGGTGTTACGGTACAGAGTCAATGTGGAGGCTATATACAGGGTGTTACGGTACAGAGTCAATGTGGAGGCTATATACAGGGTGTTACGGTACAGAGTCAATGTGGAGGCTATATACAGGGTGTTACGGTACAGAGTCAATGTGGAGGCTATATACAGGGTGTTACGGTACAGAGTCAATGTGGAGGTTATATACAGGGTGTTACGGTACAGAGTCAATGTGGAGGTTATATACAGGGTGTTACGGTACAGAGTCAGTGTGGAGGCTATATACAGGGTGTTACGGTACAGAGTCAATGTGGAGGCTATATACAGGGGGTACCGGTACAGAGTCAATGTGGAGGCTATATACAGGGGGTACTGGTACAGAGTCAATGTGGAGGCTATATACAGGGTGTTACGGTACAGAGTCAATGTGGAGGCTATATACAGGGGGTACCGGTACAGAGTCAATGTGGAGGCTATATACAGGGGGTACTGGTACAGAGTCAATGTGGAGGCTATATACAGGGGGTACTGGTACAGAGTCAATGTGGAGGCTATATACAGGGGGTACTGGTACAGAGTCAATGTGGAGGCTATATACAGGGGGTACCGGTACAGAGTCAATGTGGAGGTTATATACAGGGTGTTACGGTACAGAGTCAATGTGGAGGTTATATACAGGGTGTTACGGTACAGAGTCAGTGTGGAGGCTATATACAGGGTGTTACGGTACAGAGTCAATGTGGAGGCTATATACAGGGGGTACCGGTACAGAGTCAATGTGGAGGCTATATACAGGGGGTACTGGTACAGAGTCAATGTGGAGGCTATATACAGGGGGTACTGGTACAGAGTCAATGTGGAGGCTATATACAGGGGGTACCGGTACAGAGTCAATGTGGAGGCTATATACAGGGGTACTGGTACAGAGTCAATGTGGAGGCTATATACAGGGGGTACTGGTACAGAGTCAATGTGGAGGCTATATACAGGGGGTACTGGTACAGAGTCAATGTGGAGGCTATATACAGGGGGTACCGGTACAGAGTCAATGTGGAGGCTATATACAGGGTATTACGGTACAGAGTCAATGTGGAGGCTATATACAGGGTGTACTGGTACAGAGTCAATGTGGAGGCTATATACAGGGTGTACTGGTACAGAGTCAATGTGGAGGCTATATACAGGGTATTACGGTACAGAGTCAATGTGGAGGCTATATACAGGGTGTACTGGTACAGAGTCAATGTGGAGGCTATATACAGAAGGTACTGGTACAGAGTCAATGTGGAGGCTATATACAGGGAGTACCGGTACAGAGTCAATGTGGAGGCTATATACAGGGTGTTACGGTACAGAGTCAATGTGGAGGCTATATACAGGGAGTACCGGTACAGAGTCAATGTGGAGGCTATATACAGGGTGTTACGGTACAGAGTCAATGTGGAGGCTATATACAGGGTGTTACGGTACAGAGTCAATGTGGAGGCTATATACAGGGGGTACCAGTACAGAGTCAATGTGGAGGCTATATACAGGGGGTACCGGTACAGAGTCAATGTGGAGGCTATATACAGGGGGTACCGGTACAGAGTCAATGTGGAGGCTATATACAGGGTGTTACGGTACAGAGTCAATGTGGAGGCTATATACAGGGTGTTACGGTACAGAGTCAATGTGGAGGCTATATACAGAAGGTACTGGTACAGAGTCAATGTGGAGGCTATATACAGGGAGTACCGGTACAGAGTCAATGTGGAGGCTATATACAGGGTGTTACGGTACAGAGTCAATGTGGAGGCTATATACAGGGAGTACCGGTACAGAGTCAATGTGGAGGCTATATACAGGGTGTTACGGTACAGAGTCAATGTGGAGGCTATATACAGGGTGTTACGGTACAGAGTCAATGTGGAGGCTATATACAGGGGGTACCAGTACAGAGTCAATGTGGAGGCTATATACAGGGGGTACCGGTACAGAGTCAATGTGGAGGCTATATACAGGGGGTACCGGTACAGAGTCAATGTGGAGGCTATATACAGGGTGTTACGGTACAGAGTCAATGTGGAGGCTATATACAGGGTGTTACGGTACAGAGTCAATGTGGAGGCTATATACAGGGAGTACCGGTACAGAGTCAATGTGGAGGCTATATACAGGGTGTTATGGTACAGAGTCAATGTGGAGGCTATATACAGGGTGTTACGGTACAGAGTCAATGTGGAGGCTATATACAGGGGGTACCAGTACAGAGTCAATGTGGAGGCTATATACAGGGGGTACCGGTACAGAGTCAATGTGGAGGCTATATACAGGGGGTACCGGTACAGAGTCAATGTGGAGGCTATATACAGGGGGTACCAGTACAGAGTCAATGTGTAGGCTATATACAGGGTGTTACGGTACAGAGTCAATGTGGAGGCTATATACAGGGTGTTACGGTACACAGTCAATGTGGAGGCTATATACAGGGTGTTACGGTACAGAGTCAATGTGGAGGCTATATACAGGGTGTTACGGTACAGAGTCAATGTGGAGGCTATATACAGGGTGTTACGTTACAGAGTCAATGTGGAGGCTATATACAGGGTATTACGGTACAGAGTCAATGTGGAGGCTATATACAGGGTGTTACGGTACAGAGTCAATGTGGAGGCTATATACAGGGTGTTACGGTACAGAGTCAATGTGGAGGCTATATACAGGGTGTTACGGTACAGAGTCAATGTGGAGGCTATATACAGGGTGTTACGGTACACAGTCAATGTGGAGGCTATATACAGGGTGTTACGGTACAGAGTCAATGTGGAGGCTATATACAGGGTGTTACGGTACAGAGTCAATGTGGAGGCTATATACAGGGTGTTACGGTACAGAGTCAATGTGGAGGCTATATACAGGGTGTTACGGTACAGAGTCAATGTGGAGGCTATATACAGGGTGTACCGGTACAGAGTCAATGTGGAGGCTATATACAGGGTGTTACGGTACAGAGTCAATGTGGAGGCTATATACAGGGTGTTACGGTACAGAGTCAATGTGGAGGCTATATACAGGGTGTTACGGTACAGAGTCAATGTGGAGGCTATATACAGGGTGTTACGGTACAGAGTCAATGTGGAGGCTATATACAGGGGGTACCAGTACAGAGTCAATGTGGAGGCTATATACAGGGGGTACCGGTACAGAGTCAATGTGGAGGCTATATACAGGGTGTTACGGTACAGAGTCAATGTGGAGGCTATATACAGGGTGTTACGGTACAGAGTCAATGTGGAGGCTATATACAGGGGGTACCGGTACAGAGTCAATGTGGAGGCTATATACAGGGTGTTACGGTACAGAGTCAATGTGGAGGCTATATACAGGGTTTTACGGTACAGAGTCAATGTGGAGACTATATACAGGGTGTACTGGTACAGAGTCAATGTGGAGGCTATATACAGGGGGCACCGGTACAGAGTCATTGTGGAGGCTATATACAGGGTGTTACGGTACAGAGTCAATGTGGAGGCTATATACAGGGTGTACCGGTACAGAGTCAATGTGGAGGCTATATACAGGGTGTACCGGTACAGAGTCAATGTGGAGGCTATATACAGGGGGTACTGGTACAGAGTCAATGTGGAGGCTATATACAGGGTGTACTGGTACAGAGTCAATGTGGAGGCTATATACAGGGTGTACTGGTACAGAGTCAATGTGGAGGCTATATACAGGGTGTACTGGTACAGAGTCAATGTGTGGGGGCACCGGTTAGTCGAGGTAATTGAAGTAATATGTACATGTAGGTAGAGTTAAAGTGCCTATGCATAGATAATAAACAGAGAGTAGCAGCAGCGTAAAAGAAGGGTCAGGGTAGCCCTTTGATTAGCTGTTCAGGAGTCTTATGGCTTGGGGGTAGAAGCTGTTAAGAAGCCTTTTGGACCTAGACTTGGCACTCCGGTACCGCTTGCCGTGAGGTAGCAGAGAGAGTCTACGACTAGGGTGGCTGTCTTTGACAATTTTTAGGTCCTTCCTCTGACACCGCCTCTGACACCGCCTGGTATAGAGGTCCTGGATGGCAGGAAGCTTGGCCCCAGTGGTGTACTGGGCCATACGCACTACCATCTGTAGTGCCTTGCGGTCGGAGGCCGAGCAGTTGCCATACCAGGATGCTCTCAATGGTTCAGCTGTAGAACATTTTGAGGATCTGAGGACCCATGCCAAATCTTTTCATTCTCCTGAGGGTGAATAGGTTTTGTCGTGCTCTCTTCACGACTGTCTTGGTGTGCTTGGACCATGTTAGTTTGTTGGTGATGTGGACACCAAGGAACTTGAAGCTCTCAACCCGTCGATGAGAATGGGGGCGTGCTCGGTCCTCCTTTTCCTGTAGTCCAAAATCATCTCCTTTGTCTTGATCACCACACGGCCAGGTCTCTGACCTCCTCCCTATAAAGTGTTACATTTCTAACTCAAAACAGCAGTACAGTATTTCTTCATCAACATCTTTATGCTTTCATTAATAAAATTATGATATAAATACTCTTTCAAAATGCTGATGTTTATTTAGTTATGGATCCATAACGAATTACTATGGGAGTAAATATCAGTGAATGACAGAAATATTGGAACAAAGTTGTCTAATGAAGGTAAACAAATTAAATGTTGCTTACTGGAAAATACTCTTTCAAACACATGATCACGTTGTACAGCGCCATTATGGCTATTAGCTATTTTGGCCTTTATGGGCGGCGCACAATTGGCGCAGCGTTTCTCTCCCTCTAAAAACAGAAATAAATGTTTTGGTCTTTATTCAGATTACAATTTTTGGAAAACAAAATAATCTCCAAAATATTATTAGAAAGGATCAAATTGACAGTCATATAGTTGGCACAAATCTGAGTGACTCACTCATTCATGGCTTTGGATCAAAATAAATAAGTACCAACATTCTTTCTGATAGTCTTTAATAAATGAATGTTTTGGTTATCCTGACCTGGACACCACGTACAGTATTATAACAGTCCATTACAGGCTATTAGCAGAACAATAAACCTCTCTGTATTCTGATACCACAATATGTGATATGCAAAATGCCTTTCTACAGATGCAGGTTCGATACCCATGCCAGCCGCCACCGGGAGAACCATGAGGTGGCTTTTGTTTTTAATTTAGAATCCTCCAATCCTCTATTTGTAATTATTGGCATCACGTCATATTTTTCAATATACCGTAGGTGACATGAGTCTCACTAGTGTTGAGTAATGTGCTGTTAAAAGTGGTGTAGTTGTATTTATTTAAGGAGCCTATTGAAGTTAGAAGCAATAGGATTTGAAGCAACTATTTCAGCACCGTTTCACGCTGCTCTGAGACAAGCATGGGGCTGGTCTTGATAAATCAATGAGATTTTTAATTTAACTTTATCTACGTTTGTGTATTGGTCCTTGATCCTTGAAAGAGGCAGATTTAACCTTTAGGTCAGTGCGGATCTTGCCTGTAATCCATGGCTTCTGGTTGGGATATGTAAACTCAGCAAAAAAAGAAAATGTCCTCTCACTGTCAACTGCTTTTATTTTCAGCAAACTGAACATGTGTAAATATTTGTATGGACATAACAAGTTTCAACAACTGAACAAGTTCCACAGACATGTGACTAACAGAAATTGAATAATGTTTCCCTGAACAAAGGGGGGTCAAAATCAAAAGTAACAGTCAGTATCTGGTGTGGCCACCAGCTGCATGAAGTACTGTAGTGCATCTCCTCCTCATGGACTGCACCAGATTTGCCAGTTTTTGCTGTGAGATGTTACCCCACTCGTCCCACAAGGCACCTGCAAGTTCCTGGACATTTTTGGGGGGAATGGCCCTAGCCCTCACCCTCCGATCCAACAGGTCCCAGACATGCTCAATGGGATTGAGATCTGGGCTCTTCGCTGGCCATGGCAGATCACTGACATTCCTGTCTTGCAGGAAATCACACACAGAACGAGCAGTATGGCTGGTGGCATTGTCTTGCTGGAGGCTCATGTCATGATGAGCCTGCAGGAATGGTACCACATGCGGGAGGAGGTTGTCTTCCCTGTAACACACAGCATTGAGATTGCCTGTAATGACAACAAGCTCAGTCCGAGGATGCTGTGACACACCGCCCCAGACCATGACGGACCCTCCACCTCCCAATTGATCCCGCTCCAGAGTACAGTAACGCTCATTCCTTTGACGATAAACGCAAATCCGATCATCACCCCTGGTGAGACAAAACCGCAATTTCTCAGTGAAGACCACTGTTTGCAAGTCCTGTCTGGTCCAGCGACGGTGGGTTTGTGCCCATAAGCGACGTTGTTGCCGGTGATGTCTGGTGAGGACCTGCCTTACAACAGGCCTACAAGCCCAGTCCAGCCTCTCTCAGCCTATTTTGGACAGTGTGAGCACTGATGGAGGGACTGTACGTTCCTGGTGTAACTCGTGCAGTTGTTGTTGCCATCCTGTACCTGTCCCGCAGGTGCGATGTTCGGATGTACCAATCCTGTGCAGGTGTTGTTACATGTGGTCTACTACTGCGAGAACGATCAGCTGTCTGTCCCGTCTCTCTGTAGGGCTGTCTTAGGCTGTCTTAGGCGTCTCACAGTACAGACATGGCAATGTATTGCCCTGGCCACATCTGTAGTCCTCATGCCTCCTTGCAGCATGTCTAAGGCACGTTCACGCACATGAGCAGGGACCCTGGGCATCTTTCTTTTGGTGTTTTTCAGAGTCAGTAGAAAGGCCTCTTTAGTGTCCTACGTTTTCATAACTGTGACCTTAATTGCCTACCATCTGTAAGCTGTTAGTGTCTTAATGACCGTTCTATGACCCTGGAACTGACACTGACCCTGGAACTGACACTGACCCTGGAACTGACCCTGACCCTGGAACTGACCCCGACCCTGGAACTGACCCTGACCCTGGAACTGACCCAGCACTGACCCTGGAACTGACCCTGACCCTGACCCCGACCCTGGAACTGACCCTAACCCAGATCCTGGCACTGGAACTGAAACGGCACTGACCCTGGCACTGGAACTGACCCTGGCACTGGAACTGACCCTGGCACTGGAACTGACCCTGGAACTGACCCTGACCCTGGATCTGACCCTGGCACTGGAACTGACCCTGACCCTGGAACTGACCCTGGCACTGGAACTGACCCTGGCACTGGAACTGACCCTGGAACTGACCCTGACCCTGGATCTGACCCTGGCACTGGAACTGACCCTGGCACTGACCCTGGAACTGACCCTGGCACTGGAACTGACACTGGAACTGACCCTGGAACTGACCCTGGCACTGGAACTGACACTGGAACTGACCCTGGAACTGACCCTGGCACTGGAACTGACCCTGACACTGGAACTGACCCTGACACTGGAACTAACCCTGGCACTGGAACTGACCCTGGCACTGACCCTGGCACTGGAACTGACCCTGGCACTGGAACTGACCCTGGCACTGGAACTGACCCTGGCACTGGAACTGACCCTGGCACTGGAACTGACCCTGGCACTGGAACTGACCCCGACCCTGGAACTGACCCCGACCCTGGAACTGACCCTGGAACTAACCCTGCTTACTCAATCGTGTTTTTGTTCTACTTTATAGTATAAAGCTGTAGGGCCGTAAAGTAGTTACTTTATAGTATAAAGCTGTAGGGCCGTAAAGTAGTTACTTTATAGTATAAAGCTGTAGGGCCGTACTACGGATATTGATTACTGCATTGTTGGGAAAGAGCAAGAAAGGTATTTCACTGCAAAATGTGAAACTTTAAAAGGGAATGTGTTCTCAGTCAACTTACCTGGTAAAATAAGGGTTAAATTACGTTATAGTCATTTTAGTAGACACTTATGTACACACACCTCTCTGTCTGTCTAGTATTCTAGTATTCCTCCGCCCTACAATAAGTTAACATTGCCAAAGCAAGTAAAGTAGATAATATACAAAAGTGAAATGAACAATACAAATGAACAGTAAACTTTACACTCACAGACGTTCCAAAAGCATAAAGACATTACAAATCTAATTTTATGTATATATACAGTCTCTCTCTGTCTCGTATTCCTCCTCTCCCTCAAACAACAACACCACGCCACCCTCCGCCAGGCCCTTTACAACCGGATGTTCTGCTTTTCAGGGGGAATGGAACCTGTCCTGCGCTCCAGTTTGGTCGTTAACGAGGTGACACTCCATGTTAACTCCTCCTCCACATTCTCTGGATTGGTTGAACAGTGCAGAAGAGAACCTCCCACGACAGTTTTTCTTCATCTTGTCAAGAGCAGTATGTAGGATCTAGTTTCAGACGTTGTTTTTTACGCATGCTACAGTAGGTTAGGCCACAGTAACAAACCCCCACCACTTGCTACTCTTCGCCCACGCTATTGGAGGCTGGCTTGATTGACGTGGGGATCAGGCTTTCTGACTGGCCAATGCAGAATGAGAACGTGACCTTGGACCAATGGGCTGCTCCGAGGGCGGGTATTGCTAGTGAAGGCGGAGCTCTCCGAGTTAGACCTACTTAAAGACGAGAGGAGCCGAAAACACACGTTACGCACACAGGGCTGCGGGAGTATTGGGGGATAGAAGGCAAGTGTAAAAGAGAGAGAGACAGACAGAGGGAGACAGAGACGGAGAGAGAAAGCCCACGGATGGAACGACAGGATATATAACCGTTTGTCCGGGTCTTGTGCAGGTAACCACTTCTATTAATCCGTCTTCCACACTCAGTGTGTTAAAGGTTCAATCATGCGTTATTATCCCACGGTGCGTCTGTCTGGCGGGGCATAGACACATCTGAAGCTTTTTGTCAGGGCGCACTCTTTTCCTTCTACAAGAGGGCAGAAGTGCACCTGGCTCTCTCTCTCTTTTCCCTATTTATCTGTGGCTTTTCTGGCCTGCTCGCTCTCTCTCTCCCCAGCCCAGCTGTTTTCTCAACCTTTGTCTTTCAGTAAAACCAGAGTAGATGCCTGGTTAAAGGCATGGGATAGGATGAGCGCGACAGACCAGTGTTCTCGTCTTTCAAAAGGAACGCGGTTCAGTAACTGGAGAGTTGATCATTGACCTCGCTACGTGACTGTGGACTGTTTTCTCTGGATGTGGAGTATTTGAGTCTAGCCGACCAGTGCAGTCTACCGGGCACTGTGCGCACTATTTTGAATGCAAATGTAAACCTCTTAACTACGTCACTCTGTGAAAGTATTTTTTTATATTTCTCCAACTTGTGATTTAGTGGAGATTCCTTGTTGTTGTTGTTTTGTATCCCAACACTCACGTCTCTCTTCCCCACTCGGTCTCCCGCCCATCCCCTCCTACCTCCCCAGGCACCTTATTCCATGCCTGTCCTCTGCTGGGGCTTTGTCATTGATGGGAAACCACCTGGACCGGATAACCCACCTCAGCTACAGCGAGCTGCCCACCGGAGATCCGTCCGGACTGGAGAAAGAGGAGCTTAGGGTTGGAGTAGCATACTTCTTCTCCGACGAAGAGGAGGAGGTGGATATTATTTTTGTATATATATATATATATATATTTCTTGACAATATGTTGGGAGGGGAACCTGTAACTTTGTTAGTTGGACTGTGTGTATCTCTGCTGCTTTCGTTGTTCTCCTTTCCCTCAACCTGGGTTCCAACAAGGGATGATCTAAACACAACTGCCTCCTTTGAAGCATTCTTAGCCATCGCTCTGCATTCTTAGCCATCGCTCTGCATTCTTAGCCATCGCTCCGCATTCTTAGCCATCGCTCTGCATTCTTAGCCATCGCTCCGCATTCTTAGCCATCGCTCTGCATTCTTAGCCATCGCTCCGCATTCTTAGCCATCGCTCCGCGTTCTTAGCCATCGCTCTGCGTTCTTAGCCATCGCTCCGCGTTCTTAGCCATCGCTCTGCGTTCTTAGCCATCGCTCTGCGTTCTTAGCCATCGCTCCGCGTTCTTAGCCATCGCTCCGCGTTCTTAGCCATCGCTCCGCGTTCTTAGCCATCGCTCCGCGTTCTTAGCCATCGCTCCGCGTTCTTAGCCATCGCTCCGCGTTCTTAGCCATCGCTCCGCGTTCTTAGCCATCGCTCTGCGTTCTTAGCCATCGCTCTGCGTTCTTAGCCATCGCTCTGCGTTCTTAGCCATCGCTCTGCGTTCTTAGCCATCGCTCTGCGTTCTTAGCCATCGCTCTGCGTTCTTAGCCATCGCTCCGCGTTCTTAGCCATCGCTCCGCGTTCTTAGCCATCGCTCCGCGTTCTTAGCCATCGCTCCGCGTTCTTAGCCATCGCTCCGCGTTCTTAGCCATCGCTCTGCATTCTTAGCCATCGCTCTGCATTCTTAGCCATCGCTCCTCATTCTTAGCCATTATATTTTTTTGTATTTACATTTTACATTAATATTCTACATTTTGAGTAAATTAGCAGACGTTCTTATCCAAGGCCCGGTTTCCCGGTATCGACGTAACCCAGGCTCGCGTGTTTTTAACGATGCATCGTTCCTACAATGTCCGAAGATGTAACATTTCCAGAACACCAGGCAGAGACGACAGTCGCATCGTTGAGATATGCATCAGTACTGATAGGATCTTGGATCAGCTTTCTCCTTTCAAATCTTAACCTTTTAAAAACCGTTTAATTATTTCACAATAGTGACGAGCGATCAGCTCCTCGAGAGGTATTACCACCTACGGCTGCAAATATTGAGGAGGCTGATTCTAATGCTTACCCTATAAGCATTATAATGTGACTTGTCACTTTGTACATGTTAGGCTACACATCATTAAATGTATTGAGACAAATTATAGACAGAAGCCTACAAGTACAAAAAAATAGAACTCAATTGTTTGAACATGAAATGTATTTTAAAATGCTACAACTAGGCCTATAGCCTAGCGTTTATATTTTAGTGCAGTAATCTCTTGGTTTTCATACGTGACTCATTTTTGTATCAATTGCCAAGACAATTTTTCACTAAAGTTATTGAAAGTCACAGAGCCGGATAAAACAGTTTTATTATTTATTATTTGATTCTATGTTCAGCGGATATCTTCTGTTTTATAAAGTGACGTGGGAGGGGCAAAAAAATAGAAAAAAAGCATCTAACACTTAGCTGTTCTAAGGTAAAGATAAAACCGACGGTTTTGGGGGAAACAGCTTGGAGATTTAACAATGCTCCTACGAAGGGTCTAATGAGGAACTTAATTAGCCTCAAGATGCTTTTGGGAAAACTGAACCCTGAGCGACTTGCATGAGGAATTAGGGTTAAGTACCTTGCTTATGGGCACAGACGTGTTTTTTTCCCCCTAGTCGGCTCAGGGATTCAAACCAGCGACCTTTCGGTTTCTGTCCCAACGCTCCTCACTGTTTGGCCACCTGCCACCCATTTCATATTTCATCGCACTGTTGAGAGGAAGCGCTCAAGTAAGCATTTCATTGTACCATTTACATCTGTACCCTGTACCCATCTGTACTCTGTACCCATCTGTACCCTGTACTCTGTACCCATCTGTACTCTGTACCCATCTGTACTCTGTACCCATCTGTACCCATCTGTACTCTGTACCCATCTGTACCCATCTGTACCCATCTGTACTCTGTACCCATCTGTACCCATCTGTACTCTGTACCCATCTGTACTCTGTACCCATCTGTACTCTGTACCCATCTGTACCCATCTGTACCCATCTGTACTCTGTACCCATCTGTACCCATCTGTACCCATCTGTACCCATCTGTACCCATCTGTACCCTCTCTTACCCATCTGTACCCTGTACCCATCTGTACCCTGTACCCATCTGTACCCATCTGTACCCATCTGTACCCATCTGTACCCTGTACCCATCTGTACCCTGTACCCATCTGTACCCACCTGTACCCATCTGTACCCTGTACCCACCTGTACCCTCTGTAGCCATCTGTACCCTGTAGCCATCTGTACCCTGTACCCATCTGTACCCATCTGTACCCTGTAGCCATCTGTACCCTGTACCCATCTGTACCCATCTGTACCCTGTACCCATCTGTACCCTGTACCCATCTGTACCCTGTACCCATCTGTACCCATCTGTACCCTGTACCCACCTGTACCCATCTGTACCCATCTGTACCCTGTACCCATCTGTACCCTGTACCCTGTACCCACCTGTACCCATCTGTACCCTGTACCCACCTGTACCCACCTGTACCCTGTACCCTGTACCCACCTGTACCCATCTGTACCCTGTAGCCATCTGTACCCTGTATGACTAATAGACTTTTTGTTTTGCTCTTTAGGATTTTAGGCTCGGTGTCTTAAACACTTAGTGACCACCGCTGATGGGCTTTACAAAATACATTTTATCGATTTGAAAGTAATTTGATTTTGTTTTTTGATTTTCCAGGTGGATGATGGCGGAGGAGGCTACAACAAGGACCCCAGCCAGGAGGGCCCCGGGCCGGTCAGCGAGCTGGAGTACTCCGCATTCTGCTCACAGGAATGCATCTTCTCCAAGCTCCGCGAAAACCAGGACTTGAACGTGTACTCCGCCAACACGTTGCTCTCCATGTGCAAGCCAGGGGACCTTGTGGAGCTAGTATCCACATCACAGGCACCTCACTGGGCTGTGTACGAGCTCAACGACCAGGTGATACACCTACACGAGGGGGAGATACGGAAGGACAGCCTGACTGAGATAGGACGGGGCCGGCGTGGACGGATAGTGAACAGCCGCTACCGGTTCCGACCGCTGCCCTCCGACCTGGTGCTGCAGAATGCCGCCGGCCACCTGGGCCTACACAGCGGGGACATCTGCTGGACCAGCTCTGAGAACTTCGCCGCCTGGTGTCGTTTCGGGAAGCGGGAGTTCAAGGCGGGAGGCGAGGCACACTCGGCAGAGCAACAGTACTTTCTCAAAGTGCACCTCGGTGACGGGACTCGGAGTGGACACGCGCACACGCTGGTGTTCCGTAGCCTGGAGGATATGATCCGCGAGAGGAGGAGGGTAGACGCCAGTGGGATTCTGAAGGAGCTGTCTTTAGGGGTCAGTGGCGGGAAGGAGGGATGATTAATATGATGGCCTATACTCTCTTCTTTCCTTTCGGAGAGAGAGGGAGCTGTTTGCAGGCTGGCTGCGTCTGTAACACTGGTGACACTGTAGGAGAGAGATTGTGATCATATTGCAGCAAAGTAGAAAATAGCCCACAAGGACGAGACAGACAAACGTTCATGTAAACATTGACAACTGCTCTTGTTTGAGCGTGGTTTCTTTCTGCTCCGACATGTCACCCTGTACCTTTTTAACATAGCGCACGACTCCACTCGCTTGGTTTTTTTTCCCCTCCTCCCTCTGCGTTCTTTCTCTGCATAAGGGCACCTGCTGCTGCTGCTGGTGGTGCTGCTGGTTCTAGTGCTGCTGCTGGTTCTAGTGCTGCTGCTGCCGCTGCTGGTTCTAGTGCTGCTGCTGGTTCTAGTGCTGCTGCTGGTTCTAGTGCTGCTGCTGGTTCTAGTGCTGCTGCTGCCGCTGCTGGTTCTAGTGCTGCTGCTGCTGGTTCTAGTGCTGCTGCTGGTTCTAGTGCTGCTGCTGGTTCTAGTGCTGCAGCTGACTATTGAAAGAAAGAGAGACAGAAAGAGAGACAGAGACAGAGAGAGAGAAAGAGAGAGATATCTGTTGGATTTCCCCGGCGTTCTATTTTTTTACTCCTTTACATTAAAAACCTGGGACTGAACGAACATTCAACCTTAAAACCACCTATTCATGTTGTAGCCTACCAGAGAGACGGACCGATGGACAGGCAGACACCATTTTGTTTTCTGCCCCCTGGTGTTTGTTTGGAAAGCTACGTTCATGCATTGATTGGTTTGCATTTGAGTCCCATATTTTTGTATTTGAGTCTTTCTCCCTGATTGGTGGATGTTTCTGTTCTAATAAACAGAGGTTGCAACATGAAACTATTTTCTGGTCTGAGAGATACTGCTGTTACACACACACACACACACACACACAAACAAGATATTAAAATTGAGCCCGTAGCCTAATGTATATTTGGTGACCCCGCCTCGTTCGGCCTGGGGGGGCAGCCCGATCTCTACATTTGGAAATGGTCCACCCCCCCGGTCATAACGTAGCGACCAGCAGGGTCTACAGAACAGGAGACGTTTTTACAATGGGAACAGACTCCAGGAGTCCGTGACTTGTTCATCTTGTTGCCAGGCAATTGTGCATCTGGGAACGAGGTTTTGTGATCTATATACAATGTTTACATTATTGTACCACTATTGAGCCCCCCTAAAAAAGGGAGAAGCATTCCGTGTGCCAACAATGCTATAACATAAGACGCCAAAGTTGAGTCACGAGTATGTTGTGTCCATGTTCTGGTTTATATTGTAAGTAGGTACTAAACATTGGTTACGGAAGAGGTCAGTTTCTCACTTTAAGTATCTGGATAAAGGCTTTATGGCTCTAATCAGTTCACGACTGCTGACCTTAGGCATTAGGTCACATGCAGTTGGGAAAGATGCAACTATTGGGATGTGATGGGAGGGGTTAGAGACGAAAGTGTGTTATTTGTATTCCCTGTGGTGCTGTGTGATGTTGGTGAGAATATAAAACCTCTGGTTTACTGAGGGGTCAGAGAAGAGAGAGACGAGACGGGGAAGAGAGAGAGAGGAGGGACAGAGAGAGACAGACAAGGGGAGAGCGAGAGGCAGAGACAGGGGATAGAGAGACAGACTGGGAGAAAAAAGAGACGGAGTGGAGGGAGAGAGAAACTGGGAGAGAGAAGAGGATGAAGGGGGAGGGATAAAGACGGGGAGAGAGAAGAGGATGGGGAGAGGGAAGAGGATAGGGAAGAGGATAGGGAGAGGGAAGAGGATAGGGAGAGGGAAGAGGATAGGGAGAGGGAAGAGGATAGGGAAGAGGATAGGGAGAGAAGAGGATGGGGAGAGAGAAGAGGATGGGGAGAGAGAGACGGGGAGAGGGAAGAGCATGGGGAGAGGGAAGAGCATGGGGAGAGGGAAGAGGATGGGGAGAGAGAAGAGGATGGGGAGAGAGAAGGATGGGGAGAGAGAAGGATGGGGAGAGAGAAAGACAGGGAGAAGAGGATAGGGAGAGAGAGACGGGGAGAAGAGGATAGGGAGAGAGAAAGACAGGGAGAGAAGAGGATGGGGAGAGAGAAAGACAGAGGGAGAAGAGGATGGGGAGGGAGAAAGACTGGGAGAGAGAAGAGGATGGGGAGAGAGAAGAGCATGGGGAGAGGGAAGAGCATGGGGAGAGAGAAGAGGATGGGGAGAGAGAAGTGGATGGGGAGAGAGAAAGACGGGAAGAGAAGAGGATAGGGAGAGAGAGACTGGGAGAGAGAAAGACTGGGAGAGGGAAGAGGATGGGGAGGGAGAAAGACTGGGAGAGAGAAGAGGATAGGGAGAGAGAAAGATGGGGAGAGAGAAGAGGATAGGGAGAGAGAAAGATGGGGAGAGAGAAGAGGATAGGGAGGGAGAAAGACGGGGAGGGAGAAAGACTGGGAGAGAGAAGATGATAGGGAGAGAGAAAGACAGGGAGAAGAGGATAGGGAGAGAGAAAGACAGGGAGAAGAGGATGGGGAGGGAGAAAGACGGGGAGAGAAAAAGACGGGAAGAGGATAGGGAGAGAGAGACTGGGAGAGAGAGAGACTGGGAGAGAGAGAGACTGGGAGAGAGAGAGACTGGGAGAGGATAGGGAGAGGATAGGGAGAGGGAAGAGGATAGGGAGAGGGAAGAGGATAGGGAGAGGGAAGAGGATAGGGAGAGGGAAGAGGATAGGGAGAGGGAAGAGGATAGGGAGAGGGAAGAGGATAGGGAGAGAGAAAGACGGGGAGAGAAGAGGATGGGGAGAGACAGAGGGAGAGAAGAGGATGGGGAGAGAGACTGGGAGAGAGAAGAGGATAGGGAGAGAGAAAGATGGGGAGAGAAGAGGATGGGGAGAGAGAAAGACTGGGAGAGAAGAGGATAGGGAGAGAGAAAGACAGAGGGAGAGAAGAGGATGGGGAGAGAGAAAGATGGGGAGAGAAGAGGATGGGGAGAGAAAGACTGGGAGAGGGAAGAGGAAGACACATGGGGAGAGGGAGAAGAGGATGGGTAGAGAGCGAGAGAGAAGTAGAGGAATAAAGAGAGAGGGGGAGAGATGAAAAGGGAGAGCAAGGGCGAAAGGCAGATGGTGAGAGATGGAGAAGGATGGATGGATAGAAAGAGCATAGAGGATGGATAGAGTATGGATAGATGGATAGAGTGAGGATGGATAGAGGATGGATGGATAGAGAGAGGATGGAAGGCGAGAGGATAGAGGATGGATAGAGAGAGGATAGAGGATGGATAAAGAGAGGACAGAGGATGGATAGAGGATGGATAGTGAGAGGATGGATAGCATGGATGGATAGAGAGAGAGGATAGAGAGGATGGATAAGAGGATGGATAGATAGAGGATGAATGGATAGAGGATGGATGGATATAGAGAAAGAGGATAGAAGATGGATAGAGGATGGATGGATAGAGGATGGATGGATAGAGGATGGATGGATAGAGGATGGATAGATAGAGGATGGATAGATAGAGGATGGATAGATAGAGGATGGAGAATGGATAGATAGAGGATGGATAGATAGTGGATAGAGGATGGATAGAGTGGAGGTGAAGCTCTAAAAGCATTTATATAGCAGAGAAGGTATGATGGGATTCGAAATGGTCGGTAATCTGTTTGTTGACTTGGCTTTCGAAGACCTTAGAAAGGCAGGGTAGGATAGATATAGGTCTGTAGCAGTTTGGGTCAAGAGTGTCCCCTCCTTTGAAGAGGGGGGACACACTATATATCAGACAGTACTGGGGTTTATACTGTGGGGAGAACTACACTGGCGATTTTGCAGGTTTTCATACTTACAAAGCATGTAGAGGTCTGTCATTTTTATCATAGGTACACTTCAACTGTGAGAGACGGAATCTAAAACAAAAATCCAGAAAATCACATTGTATGATTTTTAAGTAATTAATTTGCATTTTATTGCATGACATAAGTATTTGATACATCAGAAAAGCAGAACTTTTGAAACCTTTGTTTGCAATTACAGAGATCATACGTTTCCAGTAGTTCTTGACCAGGTTTGCACACACTGCAGCAGGGATTTTGGCCCACTCCTCCATACAGACCTTCTCCAGATCCTTCAGGTTTCGGGGCTGTCGCTGGGCAATACGGACTTTCAGATACCTCCAAAGATTTTCTATTGGGTTCAGGTCTGGAGACTGGCTAGGCCACTCCAGGACCTTGAGATGCTTCTTACGGAGCCACTCCTCAGTTGCCCTGGCTGTGTGTTTTGGGTCGTTGTCATGCTGGAAGACCCAGCCACAACCCATCTCCAATGCTCTTACGGAGGGAAGGAGGTTGTTGGCCAAGATCTCGCGATACATGGCCCCATCCATCCTCCCCTCAATACAGTGCAGTCGTCCTGTCCCCTTTGCAGAAAAGCATCCCCAAAGAATGATGTTTCCACCTCCATGCTTCACGGTTGGGATGGTGTTCTTGGGGTTGTACTCATCCTTCTTCCTCCAAACACGGCGAGTGGAGTTTAGACCAAAAAGCTCTATTTTTGTCTCATCAGACCACATGACCTTCTCCCATTCCTCCTCTGGATCATCCAGATGGTCATTGGCAAACTTCAAATGGGCCTGGACATGCGCTGAGCAGGGGGACCTTGCGTGCGCTGCAGGATTTTAATCCATGACGTCGTAGTGTGTTACTAATGGTTTTCTTTGAGACTGTGGCCCCAGCTCTCTTCAGGTCATTGGTCAGGTCCTGCCGTGTAGTTCTGGGCTGATTCCTCACCTTCCTCATGATAATTGATGCCCCACGAGGTGAGATCTTGCATGGAGCCCCAGGGTGATTGACCGTCATCTTGAACTTCTTCCATTTTCTAATAATTGCGCCAACAGTTGTTGCCTTCTCACCAAGATGCTTGCCTATTGTCCTGTAGCCCATCCCAGCCTTGTGCAGGTCTACAATTTTATTCCTGATGTCCTTACACAGCTCTCTGGTCTTGGCCATTGTGGAAAGGTTGGAGTCTGTTTGAGTGTGTGGATAGGTGTCTTTTATACAGGTAACGAGTTCAAACAGGTGCAGTTAATACAGGTAATGAGTGGAGAACAGGAGGACTTCTTAAAGAAAAACTAACAGGTCTCTGAGAGCCAGAATTCATACTGGTTGGTAGGTGATCAAATACTTATGTCATGCAATAAAATGCAAATTAATCACTTAAAAATCATACAATGTGATTTTCTGGATTTTTGTTTTAGATTCCGTCTCTCACAGTTGAAGTGTACCTATGATAAAAAATTACAGACCTCTACATGCTTTGTAAGTAGGAAACACTGCCAATTTTGCAGGTTATCAGATACTTGTTTTCCCCACTCTATATATTAGACTGTACTGGGGTTTATATATATATATATATTAGACAGTCCTGGGGTTTATATATATTAGACAGTCCTGGGGTTTATATATATTAGACAGTACTGGGGTTTATATATATTAGACAGTACGGGGTTTATATATATATATATATATATTAGACAGTCCTGGGGTTTATATATATTAGACAGTCCTGGGGTTTATATATATTAGACAGTACTGGGGTTTATATATATTAGACAGTACTGGGGTTTATATATATATATTAGACAGTCCTGGGGTTTATATATATTAGACAGTCCTGGGGTTTATATATATTAGACAGTCCTGGGGTTTATATATATATATATATATATTAGACAGTCCTGGGGTTTATATATATTAGACAGTACTGAGGTTTATATATATATATTAGACAGTACAGAGGTGTATATATATTAGACTGTACTGGGGTTTATATATACACTGCTCAAAAAAATAAAGGGAACTCTTAAACAACACAATGTAACTCCAAGTCAATCACACTTCTGTGAAATCAAACTGTCCACTTAGGAAGCAACACTGATTGACAATAAATTTCACATGCTGTTGTGCAAATGGAATAGACAACAGGTGGAAATTATAGGCAATCAGCAAGACACCCCCAATAAAGGAGTGGTTCTGCAGGTGGTGACTACAGACCACTTCTCAGTTCCTATGCTTCCTGGCTGATGTTTTGGTCACTTTTGAATGCTGGCGGTGCTTTCACTCTAGTGGTAGCATGAGACGGAGTCTACAACCCACACAAGTGGCTCAGGTAGTGCAGCTCATCCAGGATGGCACATCAATGCGAGCTGTGGCAAGAAGGTTTGCTGTGTCTGTCAGCGTAGTGTCCAGAGCATGGAGGCGCTACCAGGAGACAGGCCAGTACATCAGGAGACGTGGAGGAGGGCAACAACCCAGCAGCAGGACCGCTACCTCCGCCTTTGTGCAAGGAGGAGCAGGAGGAGCACTGCCAGATCCCTGCAAAATGACCGCCAGCAGGCCACAAATGTGCATGTGTCTGCTCAAACAGTCAGAAACAGACTCCATGAGGGTGGTATGAGGGCCCGATGTCCACAAGTGGGGGTTGTGCTTACAGCCCAACACCGTGCAGGATGTTTGGCATTTGCCAGAGAACACCAAGATTGGCAAATTCGCCACTGGCGCCCTGTGCTCTTCACAGATGAAAGCAGGTTCACACTGAGCACATGTGACAGACGTGACAGTCTGGAGACGCCGTGGAGAACGTTCTGCTGCCTGCAACATCCTCCAGCATGACCGGTTTGGCGGTGGGTCAGTCATGGTGTGGGGCGGCATTTCTTTGGGGGGGGGCCGCACAGCCCTCCATGTGCTCGCCAGAGGTAGCCTGACTGCCATTAGGTACCGAGATGAAATCCTCAGACCCCTTGTGAGACCACATGCTGGTACGGTTGGCCCTGGGTTCCTCCTAATGCAAGACAATGCTAGACCTCATGTGACTGGAGTGTGTCAGCAGTTCCTGCAAGAGGAAGGCATTGATGCTATGGACTGGACCGCCCGTTCCCCAGACCTGAATCCAATTGAGCACATCTGGGACATCATGTCTTGCTCCATCTACCAACGCCACGTCGCACCACAGACTGTCCAGGAGTTGGCGGATGCTTTTGTCTAGGTCTGGGAGGAGATCCCTCAGGAGACCATCCGCCACCTCATCAGGAGCATGCCCAGGCGTTGTAGGGAGGTCACACAGGCACGTGGAGGCCACACACACTACTGAGCCTCATTTTGACTTGTTTTAAGGACATTACATCAAAGTTGGATCAGCCTGTAGTGTGGTTTTCCACTTTAATTTTGAGTGTGACTCCAAATCCAGACCTCCATGGGTTGATAAATTTGATTTCCATTGATACTTTTTGTGTGATTTTGTTGTCAGCACATTCAACTATGTAAAGAGAAAAGTATTTAATAAGAATATTTCATTCATTCAGATCTAGGATATGTTGTCAGCACATTCAACTATGTAAAGAAAAAAATATTTAATAAGAATATTTCATTCATTGAGATCTAGGATGTGTTATTTTAGTGTTCCCTTTATTTTATTGAGCCGCGTATATATATATATATATATATATATATATATATATATATATATATATATTATACAGTACTGGGGCTTATATATATTAGACAGTGCTGGAGATTATATATATATTAGACAGTCTGAGGTTTAAATACATTCAGAAAGTTTTCAGACCCCTTGACCTTTTTCCACATTTTTTTTATGTTACAGCATTTTTCTAAAATTGATTAAATCGTTTTTTTCCCTCATCAATCAACACACAATACCCCATAACGAGAAAGCAAATAATAATATAATAATATATGCCATTTAGCAGACGCTTTTATCCAAAGCGACTTGTATGTGTGCATACATTCTACGTATGGGTGGTCCCGGGAATCGAACCCACTACCCTGGCGTTACAAGCGCCATGCTCTACCAACTGAGCTACAGAAGGACCACAAATAACAGGTTTAGACATTTTTGCAAACATATTAAAAAATAAAAACCGAAAGATCACATTTACATAAGCATTCAGACCCTTTACCCAGTACTTTGTTGATGCACATCTGAGTTTCTCCCATTCTTCTCTGCAGATCCTCTCAAGCTTTGTCAGGTTGGATGTGAAGCGTTGCTGCTTCTCCTGAGATTTTCAATCGGGTCCATCGATGTTCTTTGCTCTTATACTATTTATACTACTAGCTTAGTTGGTTTATTCACAGAAATATATAGGATCCTTCCCACTAGCCATGATCGCCTGAGATAATGAATGGGCTGGAAAAATGCAGAGAGATGACTTCGGATCTTCTGTCTATAAAATGTGACCGTCCACCTTCATTCGGTCTTATGTAGAAACATTTGAAATTGTATTTTAAAACATAGATAATCGTTTCTACTGCTGATTTTTTCGAAATATATAATGTTAGAACTGCAATTACGTTGCTACTGATCTCAATAACATTGCTGCCCTGAATTTATCAGGCGCAATCGACAAAGGTCAGTGGGAAAAGTTATGATGCTTTCAGGAGGACGATCGTGCCATGCAGAACGAAAATGAATCAGATTATGATGAAATCCCTGGTTTTAGGTAGAAACATTTGAAGAAGATCTTGTCTGATGACAGTGATGAGGAAGAAAATTTGGTGTTCAATTTCACGGAACAGTTTCTTGCGGAGCTTCGCGTTCCAGTATTTAGTTTTTTTTTACATGTTATTTATTACATTGGTACCCCAGGTAATCTTACATACAGTCGGGAGGAACTACTGGATATAAGGGCAAAGGTCAACTCACCATCATTACGACCAGGAATACGACTTTCCCGAAGCGGATCCTGTGTTTCGCCCATATGATTTCCTTATGATTGACGAGACGTGGTGTGATCATAACAATACACAGGAACTCAAGTCCTTCTGGTCACCTGACTTAGAATTCCTCACAATCAAATGTCGACCGCATTATCTACCAAGAGAATTCTCTTCGATCATAATCACAGCCGCATATATTCCCCCCCAAGCAGACACATCGATGAAAACAAGACTCCCTAAATTGTATCAGCATATCGATTGCGCAACCACGGCTGGTAAAACCCTGGATCATTGTTATTCTAACTTTCGTGACGCATATCATGCCCTCCCCCTCCCTCCTTTTGGAAAAGCTGACCACGACTCCATTTTGTCGCTTCCAGCCTATAGACAGAAACTAAAACAAGAAGCTCCCGCTCTCAGGTCTGTTCAACTCTGGTCCGACCAATCTGATTCCACGCTTCAAGACTGCTTCCATCACGTGGACTGGGATATGTTCCACATTGCGTCCAGCAACGTTGACAAATACGCTGATTCGGTGAATGAGTTCATTTGCAAGTGCGATGCCACAGCAACTATTAAAACATTTCCCAACAAGAAACCGTGGATTGATGGCAGCATTCGTGCGAAAGTGAAAGTGCGAACCACTGCTTTTAACCTGTGCAAGGTGACTGAAAACATGACCGAATACAAACAGTGTAGCTCTTCCCTCTGCAAGGCAATCAAACAAGCTAAGCGTCAATATAGAGACAAAGTAGAGTCGCAATTCAACAGCTCAGACACAAGAGGTATGTGGCAGGGTCTACAGTAAATCACGGATTACAAAAAGAAAACCAGCCCCGTCACGGACCAGGATGTCTTTCTCCCAGGCAGACTAACTAACTTTTTTGCTCGCTTTGAGGACAATATAGTGCCACTGACACACTGACACGGCCCGCTACCAAAACCTGTAGACTCTCCTTCACTGAAGCCGACGTGAGTAAAACATTTAAACGTGTTAACCCACGCAAGGCTGAAGGCCCAGACGGCATCCCCAGCCGTGTCCTCAGAGCATGCGCAGACCAGCTGGCTGGTGTGTTTACGGACATTTTCAATCAATCCTTATCCCAGTCTGCTGTTCTCACATGCTTAAAGAGGGACACCACTAACTGTAAAAGATGTACCTCTTAATGTGGAACCTATATGCATGTATTTTGGAGCTGTAGGGAGATTGCCAGAAAATACTAGAGGTACAGTTTGATATGACCCCGTGTATCTATCTTCTTAATGCCCAGCAGGACTTTGTTCTTGATCCTGACAGAGAACATTTGCTCATGACTATTACATACTTTGCTAAGAAATGTATTCTTCTATTGTGGGCCTCTAATACCCCTCCTACATTTAAAATGTGGATTGACCAGATTGGTGACCTTCTTCCTCTTGAAAAGCTCACTTATGACCTCCACAAGAGACAGCCCAAGTTTGATAGACTCTGGTCTCCACTATTCAACTATATTTCAAACTGGACAGAGTGAACGGGGTGACTAGGGAAATGCGCAGATACATGTTGTGTAAGGTACTGTTAAAACCTAAAAACGAATTATTGGCCCGTCGTCTCAGCGAAGGCTTGAAATAGCTGATAAGAACCTTGATAAGTGTTATATGTTTTTTTTTATTTTATTTTTTAAATTTAGTTTTTGAGTACGTGTGTGTATGTATATGTGCGTATGTATGTATGTATGTATGTATGTATGTATGTGTGTATGTATGTATGTATGTATGTATGTATGTATGTATGTATGTATGTATGTATGTATGTATGTATGTATGTATGTATATAGATTATATATAGATTAAGAAAAATAAATGCTTTTATTTGACTTTGTCATTCATTTTAATTGTATTTTTATTTTTTCAAATGTATTATTATTTTTTGACTTTTTTCTTTTTTTAAAGCCTGTCACATCTGTGAATGTGGAATGTGTTGGTTGATTGAAAAACAAGAAAACTTAATAAAACTTTAAATTTGAAAAAAAAAAAAAAAAAAAAGAGGGCCACCATTGTTCCTGTTCCCAAGAAAGCTAAGGTAACTGAGATAAACGACTGAAGCCCCGTAGCACTCACTTCCGTCATCATGAAGTGCTTTGAGAGACTAGTCAAGGACCATATCACCTCCACCCTACCTGACAAACTAGACCCACTCCAATTTGCTTACCGCCCAAATAGGTCCACAGACGACGCAATCGCAACCACACTGCACACTGCCCTAACCCATCTGGACAAGAGGAATACCTATGTGAGAATGCTGTTCATCGACTACAGCTCGGCATTCAACACCATAGTGCCCTCCAAACTCGTCATCAAGCTCGAGACCCTGGGTCTTGACCCTGACCTGTGCAACTGGGTACTGGACTTCTTCCTGACGGGCCGCCCCCAGGTGGTGAGGGTAGGTAACAACATCTCCAGCCCGCTGATCCTCAACACTGGGGTCTCACAAGGGTGCGTTCTGAGCCCTCTCCTGTACTCCCTGTTCACCCACGACTGCGTGGCCATGCACTTCTCCAACTCAATCATCAAGTTTGCAGACGACACTACAGTGGTAGGCTTGATTACCAACAACGACGAGACGGCCTAGTAGTAGTGGAAAGTTAAGTTCCTCGGCGTACTCATCACAGACAAACTGAATTGGTCCACCCACACAGACAGCATCATGAAGATGCAGCGCCTCTTCAACCTCAGGAGGCTGAATAAATTCGGCTTGTCACCAAAAGCACTCAAAAACCTTTACAGATGCACAATCGAGAGCATAGAATATGAAACTAGAATATGCATATAATTGTCAGATTAGGATAGAAAACACTCTAACGTTTCCAAAACTGTAAAAACATTGTCTGTGAGTATAACAGAACTGATATTGCAGGCGAAACCCTGAGGAAAATCCAACCAGGAAGTGCTTCTTATTTTGAAACCCTTCTGTTCCTATGCATGCCTATCCTCCATTTAAAGGGATATCAACCAGATTCCTTTTTCTATGGCTTCCCTAAGGTGTCAACAGTCTTTAGACATAGTTTCAGGCTTTTATTTTGAAAAATGAGCGTGAGGGATCACATTGCGTAAGTGGATAGGTGGGGGCTCTCAGAGTGAGTTTTGCGCTACAGAGTAAAGTGGCCATCGTTCCTCCTGTTGTTATTGAAAAAGCTACACACTCGGTTGATATATTACATTTACATTTACATTTAACATTACATTTAAGTCATTTAGCAGACGCTCTTATCCAGAGCGACTTACAAATTGGTATATTATCAAATATATCTTTTAAAAACAACTTTGAGGATTGATTATAAAAAACGTTTGACATGTTTCTGTGGACATTATGGATATTATTTGGAATATACGTCTGCGTTGTTGTGACCACTCTTTCCTGTGGATTTCTGAACATAACGTGACAAACAAACGGAGGTATTTTGGGTTTTAAAAATAATCGTTATGGAACAAACGGAACAAACGGAACATTTGTTGTGTAACTGGGAGTCTCGTGAGTGAAAACATCCAAAGATCATCAAAGTTAAACAATTTTTTTGATTGCTTTTCGGATTTTCATGACCAAACTACTTAATGCTTAGTGTACATAATGGTATGCTTTGCTATTGATAAACTTAAACAAACGCTTGGATTGCTTTCGCTGTAAAGCATCATTTCAAAATCTGAGACGACGGGTGGATTAACTAAAGGCTAAGCTGTGTTTTGCAATATACAGGGTCTCAGGAAGACATCCTTCTGTTTGACAGGTTTAACTAGAGGGTCTCAGGAAGACATCCTTCTGTTTGACAGGTTTAACTAGAGGGTCTCAGGAAGACATCATTCTGTTTGACAGGTTTAACTAGAGGGTCTCAGGAAGACATCATTCTGTTTGACAGGTTTAACTAGAGGGTCTCAGGAAGACATCATTCTGTTTGACAGGTTTAACTAGAGGGTCTCAGGAAGACATCATTCTGTTTGACAGGTTTAACTAGAGGGTCTCAGGAAGACATCCTTCTGTTTGACAGGTTTAACTAGAGGGTCTCAGGAAGACATCATTCTGTTTGACAGGTTTAACTAGAGGGTCTCAGGAAGACATCATTCTGTTTGACAGGTTTAACTAGAGGGTCTCAGGAAGACATCCTTCTGTTTGACAGGTTTAACTAACATCATAACCTCCTGTGTTTGAGGCAGAGATAAACAGAATGTTTGTCCCAAATGTCACACTATTTCCTAGTTAGTGCACTGCTTTTGACCAGAGCCCACTGTTCTCCTAGAGCTCTGCTTTTGACCAGGGCCCACTGTTCTCCTAGAGTTCTGCTTTTGACCAGGGCCCACTGTTCTCCTAGAGCTCTGCTTTTGACCAGAGCCCACTGTTCTCCTAGAGCTCTGCTTTTGACCAGGGCCCACTGTTCTCCTAGAGCTCTGCTTTTGACCAGGGCCCACTGTTCTCCTAGAGCTCTGCTTTTGACCAGAGCCCACTGTTCTCCTAGAGCTCTGCTTTTGACCAGGGCCCACTGTTCTCCTAGAGCTCTGCTTTTGACCAGAGCCCACTGTTCTCCTAGAGCTCTGCTTTTGACCAGGGCCCACTGTTCTCCTAGAGCTCTGCTTTTGACCAGAGCCCACTGTTCTTCTAGAGCTCTGCTTTTGACCAGAGCCCACTGTTCTTCTAGAGCTCTGCTTTTGACCAGGGCCCACTGTTCTCCGAGAGCTCTGCTTTTGACAAGAGCCCACTGTTCTTCTAGAGCTCTGCTTTTGACCAGGGCCCACTGTTCTCCGAGAGCTCTGCTTTTGACCAGGGCCCACTGTTCGACCAGGGCCCACTGTTCGACCAGGGCCCACTGTTCGACCAGGGCCCACTGTTCTCCTAGAGCACTGCTTTTGACCAGGGCCCACTGTTCGACCAGGGCCCACTGTTCAACCAGGGCCCACTGTTCGACCAGGGCCCACTGTTCGACCAGGGCCCACTGTTCGACCAGGGCCCACTGTTCGACCAAGGCCCACTGTTCAACCAGGGCCCACTGTTCAACCAGGGCCCACTGTTCAACCAGGGCCCACTGTTCGAACAGGGCCCACTGTTCAACCAGGGCCCACTGTTCAACCAGGGCCCACTGTTCGACCAGGGCCCACTGTTCTCCTAGAGCACTGCTTTTGACCAGGGCCCACTGTTCAACCAGGGCCCACTGCTCCAGGGGGAGGGGGGATGAGAAGACTCACCGGAACATGTAGGAACAATAATAGAATGCGGAACTGAAGCGTGTGACATTGGGACGCCGTGGATGGGAGAGTTGTCAACATCAAGCTGTTTATTTCAACTTGTTTCAGATGGAGGAGAGAGCAGTCTGAGATACACACACACACACACACACACACACACACACAGACAGACACACACACGCACGCACGCACGCACGCACGCACGCACGCACGCACGCACACACACACACACACACACTAAAGCTGACATCAGCATAATCCTCAGAAGGTGAATAGCTGCCGCTGGGCGCCCCAGGCACATTGGTTATTGCTTTTCTTTAGTTTCAGAAACAGATGCATCATGGTAAAACTCTGCTGCTCTATCGTGATATGACAACGAGGTAAAAAAAAAAACGAAACAGTGTTTTGTTGTAGTTAACATCTTCGATGTTGTAATATCGCACACGGACGTGGCAGCTTCACCGTGTGTGTGTGTGTGTGTGTGTTAATTAGAGAGACAGTCATTTATCTCTGTAATCAGATGTGTTTTTGTATTGTAACTCCAAATCAAACTTCCTCTTGTTGTTAAAATAAAAAAAAACTGATTAGTTCAAACTGTTTTCACACAGACCCACGTCATCACATAGGAAAGGATGAAGCTGTGTGTGAAAAAACCTGGTCGGGATTTGTGTGTGTGTGTGTGTGTGTGTGTGTGTGTGTGTGTGTGTGTGTGTGTGTGTGTGTGTGTGTGTGTGTGTGTGTGTGTGTGTGTACTTATCGGTGTGTTTAGCGCCTAACTCACCCGGCATGACAAACAAAAAAAAACAGGCTAATTTAAAAGCTCTCTCTCAATCAGTGTTGGATACCAGTGTTAGCGACAGCCCAAATGGTTCGGGGCCTCGGAGCGCTTTGCCCGCTAATTCTTGCCACAACAAGCCTGATAAGAATGACTATAAAGTGATGCTGAAAAAAAACAGACAGAGAGATGAAATATACAGGAAATAGATAACGTGTGTTTACAGATACATACAGTATACCTGACAATACACTGGAGCTATCGCTGCGGGTTTTGATCTTTCAGGAGGAAAAATGTTGGTTGTTGCTGTTGTCTGTTATTGGTACAAATGCATGTATCTTTCATTAGCATCCATAAACCTGCATTGTGAGGACACTAACTGGAGAGAGGGGTCGTGTTTGTCTGTAGGAGAAATAGAGGTGTTATCTGAGGTAGAAATAACTTAAATAAAAGAGAAATGAAGGTGAGTGTCCCTCTCCTCTCCTCTCCTCTCCTCTCCTCTCCTCTCCTCTCCTCTCGTTGTCCATCAGCTTGGTGACTGAAATAGACCAGGACAACCCCTCAGAATTACACTAGTATAATGGCCCAGCAACACACACACACACACACACACACACACACACACACACACACACACACACACACACACACACACACACACACACACACACACACACACACACACACACACACACACACACACACACACACACACACACACACACACACACACACACCTCCCCCAACCATAGTCACCATAGTCAATCCTCTCTCCTCTTCTCCTCCTCTCCCCTCGCTCCTCTTCCTCCCTCTCTGTCTCCTCTTCCTCGCTCTCTCCTCCTCTCCGGAAGCTTGTTGAGGTGGAGGACGTGTTCTGAATCAATTAGCTGATTTAATCTGTAGACAAATAATACAAATATTACAAAAAAATGGATCAGGTTATTGACCGACGTGAATAATTAACTAGGGTGTGTGTGTGTGTGTGTGTGTGTGTGTGTGTGTGTGTGTGTGTGTGTGTGTGTGTGTGTGTGTGTGTGTGTGTGTGTGTGTGTGTGTGTGTGTGTGTGTGTGTGTGTGTGTGTGTGCGTGTGTGTGTGTGTGTGTGATCATTGGGTTTCTGGACACATGGAGATTTTGATTTTATAATCTCTCTCTCTGTCTCCCTCCTCCTCTCCCTCTCCTCTCCCTCTTCATCTCTATAGCTACAGATAATGAACTATCATCGTCAGGAAGACATCGTCAGGGAGACATCGTCAGGGAGACATCGTCAGGGAGACATCATCAGGGAGACTGGTGGATGGGTTAGTGTATTTACAGTGTATCTTGTTATTTATTAATCTGTTATTTTACAAGGTAAGTTGACTGAGAACACATTCTCATTTACAGCGACGACCTGGGGAATAGTCACAGGGGAAAGGAGGGGGGGATGAATGAGCCAATTGTAAATTGGGGATAATTAGGTGACCGTGATGGTTTGAGGACCAGATGGGAATTTAGCCAGGAAACCGGCTAGTGTGCAGTGTGGAGATGATTACTTAGCCAGCGTTGCTATTGTGTATCGCAGGAGAAGATGATGTTTTACGTGCTCCTAAACTAATGTGGTTTTTCATTCATTTATTTGCATTGTTTGTAATTTATTTTGTAACTTATTGTGTACATAATGTTGCTGCTACCGTCTCTTATGACCGAAAATAACTTCTGAACATCAGAACAGAGATTACTCACCTCGAACAGGCAGAAGCTTTTTTTTTTATACTTTAACCGATGAGCCTGACGTGAATGATATACTGCTTTCCCGGGAACAGGCCCAAATCCCCATCATTTGCGTGAAGAGAAGACGGAGAAAATGAGGACGGAGGTCGGGCTGCCGTTTGAGAATTCATAGGCGATCTAATAAACCCCCACTGCCTTCCATTCTGCTAGTTAACATGCACATAGTTAACATCATTGGAAAATAAAATCGACGACCTACGAGGAAGATTAAACTACCAACGGACATTAAAAACTGTAACATCTTATGCTTCACGGAGTCGTGGCTGAACGACGACAACATCAACATACAGCTGGCTGGTTATACGCTGCACCAGCAGGATAGAACAGCAGTGTCTGGTTATACGCTGTACCGGCAGGATAGAACAGCGGTGGCTGGTTATACGATGTACCGGCAGGATAGAACAGCAGTGTCTGGTTATACGATGTACCGGCAGGATAGAACAGCAGTGGCTGGTTATACGATGTACCGGCAGGATAGAACAGCAGTGTCTGGTTATACGATGTACCGGCAGGATAGAACAGCAGTGGCTGGTTATACGATGTACCGGCAGGATAGAACAGCAGTGTCTGGTTATACGATGTACCGGCAGGATAGAACAGCAGTGTCTGGTTATACGATGTACCGGCAGGATAGAACAGCAGTGTCTGGTTATACGCTGTACCGGCAGGATAGAACAGCAGTGTCTGGTTATACGATGTACCGGCAGGATAGAACAGCAGTGTCTGGTTATACGATGTACCGGCAGGATAGAACAGCAGTGTCTGGTTATACGCTGTACCGGCAGGATAGAACAGCAGTGTCTGGTTATACAATGTACCGGCAGGATAGAACAGCAGTGTCTGGTTATACGCTGTATCGGCAGGATAGAACAGCAGTGTCTGGTTATACGCTGTACCGGCAGGATAGAACAGCAGTGTCTGGTTATACGATGTACCGGCAGGATAGAACAGCAGTGTCTGGTTATACGATGTACCGGCAGGATAGAACAGCAGTGTCTGGTTATACGATGTACCGGCAGGATGGAACAGTGGCGTCTGGTAAGACAAGGGGGTGGACTATGTATGTAAACAACAGCTGGTTCAAGATCATTTCTACTCAAAATTCCGCAATGCCCTCCCGCACCCTGACCATGAATCCATGTTGTTGCTCACAGCCTTTAGACAGACACTAAAACAGGAAACGCCCAGGTCAAGACAATGCTGGACTAACCAATCGGATTCCACGCTTCAAGATTGCTTCGATCACGTGGACAGATATATGTTCCCGATAGCCTCAGACAACAACATTTGATCCTCAAAAGGTTTTACAGCTGCACCATCAGGAGCATCCTGACTGGTTGCATCACTGAACATGTAATCAAACCCAGACTATTTGCATTGCACCGACTCTTTTACACTGCTGCTACTCTCTGTTATTATCTATACATAGTCACTTTAACAACTCTACCTACATGTTCATATTGCCTCAATTACCTCGACTAACCGGTGGTGTATATAGCCTCCACATTGACTCTGTACCAGTACCCCCTGTATATAGCCTCCACATTGACTCTGTACCGGTACCCCTGTATATAGCCTCCACATTGACTCTGTACCGGTACCCCCTGTATATAGCCTCCACATTGACTCTGTACCGGTACTCCCTGTATATAGCCTCCACATTGACTCTGTACCGTAACACCCTGTATATAGCCTCCACATTGACTCTGTACCGTAACACCCTGTATATAACCTCCACATTGACTCTGTACCGGTACCCTCTGTATATAGCCTCCACATTGACTCTGTACCAGTACCCCCTGTATATAGCCTCCACATTGACTCTGTACCGTAATACCCTGTATATAGCCTCCACATTGACTCTGTACCGTAACACCCTGTATATAGCCTCCACATTGACTCTGTACCGTAACACCCTGTATATAGGGATAAACAAACAGAGTTACACATAAACAAACGTACAGTCAGTAACACAATATAAAAATATTGCGTGTGCAAATGTAGAAGATTAGGGAGGTAAGGCAATAAATAGGCCATAGAGGCTAAAATAATTAGAATTTAAATCAACACTGGAGTGACAGATGTGCAGATGATGATGTGCAAGTCGAGATACTGGGGAGCAAAAGGGCAAGAGGGTAAGTGATAATACGGGGATGAGGGCTGTGTACAGGTACAATGATCGGTGCCCTGACAGCTGATGCTTAAAGTTAGGGAGGGAGATATAAGACATTAGCTTCAGTGATTTTTGCAATTCGTTCGAGTCATTGGCAGCAGAGAACTGGAAGGAAAGGCAGCCGAAGGAAGTGTTGGCTTTGGTGTTGACCGGTGAGATATACGTGCTGCAGCGCGTGCGACGGGTGGGTGTTGCTATGGTGACCAGTGAGCTGAGATAAGGCAGGGCTTTACCTTATAGATGACCTGGATCCAGTGGGTTTGGCGACGGATATGTCGTGAAGGCCAGCCAATGAGAGCATACAGGTCTCAGTGGTGGGTAGTATATGGGGCATTGGTGACAAAACGGATGGCACTGTGATAGACTGCATTCAGTTTGCTGAGTTGGGGGCTATTTTGGAAATGACATCGCCAAAGTACGAGGTTCGGTAGGATGGTCAGTTTTACGAGGGTATGTTTGGCAGCATGAGTGAAGGTTGCTTTGTTGCGAAATAGGAAGCTAATTCTAGATTCATTTTGGATTGGAGATGCTTAATGTGAGTCTGGAAGGAGAGTTTACAGTCTAACCAGACAACTAGGTATTTATAGCTGTCCACATATTGTAAGTCAGAACCGTCCAGAGTAGTGATGCTGGACGTGCGGGCAGTGATCGGTTGAAGAGCAAGCAGACAGACGCCCACCCGGACCCTCCCTATGGTTTTGAGGTGCGTCCGGCAGTCCGCACCTTGGGGGTTCTGTCACGCCTTGGTCTTAGTATTTTGTGTTTTCTTTAATTATTTGTTCAGGCCAGGGTGTGACATGGGTTTATTGTATTATTAGTTTTACTTGTATTTAAAAGCAGTTGGATTACTTGTTCTTTTATTTCTTATTCTAATTCATATTTTATTTGAACTGCATTGTTGGTTTGGGGCTTGTAAATAAGCATTTCACCGTTAGGTTGTATTCGGCGCGTTTAACTAATACAATTTGATTTGATTTGATTATCCCACAGATTATATGTAACGACACATGTATCTGGAATCATGTGGACGCTTTTCATCACTGCTCCCTTTCACTACATACTGTCCATTAATATAGTAACATATCATGTCTCATACCAGGGGCAAACTACCTGCCAACTGCTCCTCCCACAACCGTAAGGCTCTCCAGAGGGTAGTGAGGTCTGCACAACGCATCACCGGGGGCAAACTACCTGCCAACTGCTCCTCCCACAACCATAAGGCTCTCCAGAGGGTAGTGAGGTCTGCACAACGCATCACCGGGGGCAAACTACCTGCCAACTGCTCCTCCCACAACCATAACATTTACATTTACATTTAAGTCATTTAGCAGACGCTCTTATCCAGAGCGACTTACAAATTGGTGCATACACCTTATGACATCCAGTGGAACAGCCACTTTACAATAGTGCATCTAAATCTTTTAGGGGGGTGAGAAGGATTACTTACCCTATCCTAGGTATTCCTTGAAGAGGTGGGGTTTCAGGTGTCTCCGGAGGGTAGTGAGGTCTGCACAACGCATCACCAGGGGGCAAACTACCTGCCAACTGCTCCTCCCACAACCGTAAGGCTCTCCAGAGGGTAGTGAGGTCTGCACAACGCATCACCGGGGGCAAACTACCTGCCAACTGCTCCTCCCACAACCGTAAGGCTCTCCAGAGGGTAGTGAGGTCTGCACAACGCATCACCGGGGGCAAACTACCTGCCAACTGCTCCTCCCACAACCGTAAGGCTCTCCAGAGGGTAGTGAGGTCTGCACAACGCATCACCGGGGGCAAACTACCTGCCCTCCAGGACACCTACACCACCCGATGTCACAGGAAGGCCATAAAGATCATCAAGGACAACAACCACCCGAGCCACTGCCTGTTCACCCCGCTATCATCCAGAAGGCGAGGTCAGTACAGGTGCATCAAAGCTGGGACCCGAGAGACTGGAAAAACAGCTTCTATATCAAGGCCATCAGCCTGTTAAACAGCCACCACTAACATTGAGTGGCTGCTGCCAACACACTGACTCAATGTTGCTGAAGGGGAGCCACTTTAATAATGGGAATTGATGGAAATTGATGTAAAAAATGTATCACTAGCCATTTTAAACAATGCCACTTAATATGTTTACATACCCTACATTACTCATCTCATATGTATATACTGTACTCTATACCATCTACTGCATCTTTATGTAATACATGTATCACTAGCCACTTTAAACTATGGCACTTTATGTTTATATACCCTACATTACTCATCTAATACTGTCCTCTATACCATCTACTGCATCTTGCCTATGCCGTTCTGTACCATCACTCATTCATATATCTTTATGTACATATTCTTTATCCCTTTACACTTGTGTGTATAAGGTAGTAGTTGTGGAATTGTTAGTTAGATTACTTGTTGGTTATTACTGCATTGTCGGAACTAGAAGCACAAGCATTTCGGAACACTTGCATTAACATCTGCTAACCATGTGTATGTGACAAATAACATCTGCTAACCATGTGTATGTGACAAATAACATCTGCTAACCATGTGTATGTGACAAATAACATCTGCTAACCATGTGTATGTGACAAATAACATCTGCTAACCATGTGTATGTGACAAATAAAATTGGATTTGATTTGATACAGATTGAGAATTTATTTACAACACGCAAATATGAGCGTTTCTGCATTTCACCGCAAAATGTTCTTGTTGGAAGCAAAACACAATATCTAAAACTCATAGTGGTTTCAGGACGTAGTACCGCCCCGTGGAGGTGTGTCTAATTGATGTGAGAAATAGCGAAATGTCTGTGTTTGTAGCTAGCAATTTCAGACAAAGGATTTCGAAACAGAATTGAAGTCTCATCTAATAGGGTTGCCTAGTGGTTGAACGTTGAAAAGTCATGCGATTACATCGATTTTCCCCGTCGCTTCAAAGAGGACGGCATCTGATCAGCCAACGGCAGGAATGAAGTCAAACAGACAAAAAGTCAAACTGTTAACATTACCTAGCAAACTACATTTATTTATCTAAACCAAAATCGAGATAACCAGCATAATATGCTGGTTGACAGAGCGGCTCAGATGCAATATATAGTATAGAATAGATAGTATAGAATAGATAGAATAGATAGTATAGAATAGATAGTATAGAATCGATAGTGAAGAATAGATAGTATAGATAGTATTTTAATTTTACCTTTATTTAACCAGGCAAGTCAGTTAAGAACATATTCTTATTTTCAATGACGGCCTGTTCAGGGGCAGAACGACAGATTTGTACCTTGTCAGCTCGGGGGTTTGAACTCGCAACCTTCCGGTTACTAGTCCAACGCCCCAGTATAGAATAGATAGTATAGAATAGATAGTATAGAATAGATAGTATAGAATAGATAGTATAGAATAGATAGTATAGAATAGATAGAATAGAATAGATAGTGAAGAATAGATAGTGTAGAATATATAGTATAGAATAGATAGTATAGAATAGATAGTATAGAATAGATAGTATAGAATAGATAGTGAAGAATAGATAGTATAGAATAGATAGTATAGAATAGATAGTATAGAATAGATAGTGAAGAATAGATAGTATAGAATAGATAGTATAGAATAGATAGTATAGAATAGATAGAATAGAATAGATAGAATAGAATAGATAGTGAAGAATAGATAGTGTAGAATTGATAGTAAAGAATAGATAGTATAGAATAGATAGTATAGAATAGATAGTATAGAATAGATAGAATAGAATAGATAGAATAGAATAGATAGTGAAGAATATAGTTTATACGTATGCAAAGGGGGGTGAATACGTATGCAAAGGGGGGTGAATACGTATGCAAAGGGAGGTGAATACGTATGCAAAGGGGTGAATACGTATGCAAAGGGGGGTGAATACGTATGCAAAGGGGGGTGAATACGTATGCAAAGGAGGTGAATACGTATGCAAAGGGAGGTGAATACGTATGCAAAGGGAGTGAATACGTATGCAAAGGGAGGTGAATACGTATGCAAAGGGAGGTGAATACGTATGCAAAGGGGGTGAATACGTATGCAAAGGGGGTGAATACGTATGCAAAGGGGGTGAATACGTATGCAAAGGGGGTGAATACGTATGCAAAGAGAGGTGAATACATATGCAAAGGGAGGTGAATACGTATGCAAAGGGAGTGAATACGTATGCAAAGAGAGGTGAATACGTATGCAAAGGGAGGTGAATACGTATGCAAAGGGGGTGAATACGTATGCAAAGAGAGGTGAATACGTATGCAAAGGGAGGTGAATACGTATGCAAAGGGAGTGAATACGTATGCAAAGGGAGTGAATACGTATGCAAAGGGGGTGAATACGTATGCAAAGGGAGGTGAATACGTATGCAAAGGGAGGTGAATACGTATGCAAAGGGAGGTGAATACGTATGCAAAGGGAGGTGAATACGTATGCAAAGAGAGGTGAATACGTATGCAAAGGGGGTGAATACGTATGCAAAGGAGGGTGAATACGTATGCAAAGGGGGTGAATACGTATGCAAAGGGAGGTGAATACGTATGCAAAGGGAGTGAATACGTATGCAAAGGGAGGTGAATACGTATGCAAAGGGAGTGAATACGTATGCAAAGGGCGGTGAATACGTATGCAAAGAGAGGTGAATACGTATGCAAAGGGGGTGAATACGTATGCAAAGGAGGGTGAATACGTATGCAAAGGGGGTGAATACGTATGCAAAGGGGGTGAATACGTATGCAAAGGGGGTGAATACGTATGCAAAGGAGGGTGAATACGTATGCAAAGGGGGTGAATACGTATGCAAAGGGAGTGAATACGTATGCAAAGGGAGGTGAATACGTATGCAAAGGGGGTGAATACGTATGCAAAGGGGTGAATACGTATGCAAAGGGGGTGAATACGTATGCAAAGGGAGGTGAATACGTATGCAAAGGGAGGTGAATACGTATGCAAAGGAGGGTGAATACGTATGCAAAGGGAGTGAATACGTATGCAAAGGGAGGTGAATACGTATGCAAAGGGGGTGAATACGTATGCAAAGGGAGGTGAATACGTATGCAAAGGGAGGTGAATACGTATGCAAAGGAGGGTGAATACGTATGCAAAGGGAGTGAATACGTATGCAAAGGGAGGTGAATACGTATGCAAAGGGAGGTGAATACGTATGCAAAGGGGGTGAATACGTATGCAAAGGGAGGTGAATACGTATGCAAAGGGAGGTGAATACGTATGCAAAGGGAGGTGAATACGTATGCAAAGGGAGGTGAATACGTATGCAAAGGGGGTGAATACGTATGCAAAGGGGGTGAATACGTATGCAAAGGGGGTGAATACGTATGCAAAGGGGGTGAATACGTATGGGAGGGTATTGATTATGATGTTGGTGAATCTGTCAATAGGTCTGATTCTGAGGGTATTGATTATGATGTTGGTGAATCTGTCAATAGGTCTGATTCTGAGGGTATTGATAATGATGTTGGTGAATCTGTCAATAGGTCTGATTCTGAGGGTATTGATTATGATGTTGGTGAATCTGTCAATAGTTCTGATACTGAGGGTATTGATAATGATGTTGGTGAATATATCAATATGTCTGATTCTGAGGGTATTGATAATGATGTTGGTGAATCTGTCAATAGGTCTGATTCTGAGGGTATTGATTATGATGTTGGTGAATCTATCAATAGGTCTGATTCTGAGGGTATTGATTATGATGTTGGTGAATCTGTCAATAGGTCTGATTCTGAGGGTATTGATAATGATGTTGGTGAATCTATCAATATGTCTGATTCTGAGGGTATTGATTATGATGTTGGTGAATCTGTCAATAGGTCTGATTCTGAGGGTATTGATTATGATGTTGGTGAATCTGTCAATAGGTCTGATTCTGAGGGTATTGATTATGATGTTGGTGAATCTATCAATAGGTCTGATTCTGAGGGTATTGATTATGATGTTGGTGAATCTGTCAATAGGTCTGATTCTGAGGGTATTGATTATGATGTTGGTGAATATATCAATAGGTCTGATTCTGAGGGTATTGATTATGATGTTGGTGAATCTATCAATAGTTCTGATTCTGAGGGTATTGATTATGATGTTGGTGAATATATCAATAGGTCTGATTCTGAGGGTATTGATTATGATGTTGGTGAATCTGTCAATAGGTCTGATTCTGAGGGTATTGATTATGATGTTGGTGAATCTATCAATAGGTCTGATTCTGAGGGTATTGATTATGATGTTGGTGAATCTGTCAATAGGTCTGATTCTGAGGGTATTGATTATGATGTTGGTGAATATATCAATAGGTCTGATTCTGAGGGTATTGATTATGATGTTGGTGAATCTATCAATAGTTCTGATTCTGAGGGTATTGATTATGATGTTGGTGAATCTGTCAATAGGTCTGATTCTGAGGGCATTGATTATGATGTTGGTGAATCTATCAATAGGTCTGATTCTGAGGGTATTGATTATGATGTTGGTGAATCTGTCAATAGGTCTGATTCTGAGGGTATTGATTATGATGTTGGTGAATCTGTCAATAGGTCTGATTCTGAGGGTATTGATAATGATGTTGGTGAATCTGTCAATAGGTCTGATTCTGAGGGTATTGATTATGATGTTGGTGAATCTATCAATAGGTCTGATTCTGAGGGTATTGATTATGATGTTGGTGAATCTGTCAATAGGTCTGATTCTGAGGGTATTGATTATGATGTTGGTCAATCTGTCAATAGTTCTGATTCTGAGGGTATTGATTATGATGTTGGTGAATCTGTCAATAGGTCTGATTCTGAGGGTATTGATTATGATGTTGGTGAATCTATCAATAGGTCTGATTCTGAGGGTATTGATTATGATGTTGGTGAATCTATCAAAAGGTCTGATTCTGAGGGTATTGATTATGATGTTGGTGAATCTATCAATAGGTCTGATTCTGAGGGTATTGATTATGATGTTGGTGAATCTGTCAATAGGTCTGATTCTGAGGGTATTGATAATGATGTTGGTGAATCTGTCAATAGGTCTGATTCTGAGGGTATTGATTATGATGTTGGTGAATCTGTCAATAGGTCTGATTCTGAGGGTATTGATAATGATGTTGGTGAATCTATCAATATGTCTGATTCTGAGGGTATTGATTATGATGTTGGTGAATCTGTCAATAGGTCTGATTCTGAGGGTATTGATTATGATGTTGGTGAATCTGTCAATAGGTCTGATTCTGAGGGTATTGATTATGATGTTGGTGAATCTATCAATAGGTCTGATTCTGAGGGTATTGATTATGATGTTGGTGAATCTATCAATATGTCTGATTCTGAGGGTATTGATTATGATGTTGGTGAATCTATCAATAGGTCTGATTCTGAGGGTATTGATTATGATGTTGGTGAATCTGTCAATAGGTCTGATTCTGAGGGTATTGATTATGATGTTGGTGAATCTATCAATATGTCTGATTCTGAGGGTATTGATTATGATGTTGGTGAATCTGTCAATAGGTCTGATTCTGAGGGTATTGATTATGATGTTGGTGAATCTGTCAATAGGTCTGATTCTGAGGGTATTGATTATGATGTTGGTGAATCTATCAATAGGTCTGATTCTGAGGGTATTGATTATGATGTTGGTGAATCTATCAATATGTCTGATTCTGAGGGTATTGATTATGATGTTGGTGAATCTATCAATAGGTCTGATTCTGAGGGTATTGATTATGATGTTGGTGAATCTGTCAATAGGTCTGATTCTGAGGGTATTGATTATGATGTTGGTGAATCTGTCAATAGGTCTGATTCTGAGGGTATTGATAATGATGTTGGTGAATCTATCAATAGGTCTGATTCTGAGGGTATTGATTATGATGTTGGTGAATCTGTCAATAGGTCTGATTCTGAGGGTATTGATTATGATGTTGGTGAATCTATCAATAGTTCTGATTCTGAGGGTATTGATTATGATGTTGGTGAATCTGTCAATAGGTCTGATTCTGAGGGTATTGATTATGATGTTGGTGAATCTATCAATAGGTCTGATTCTGAGGGTATTGATTATGATGTTGGTGAATCTGTCAATAGGTCTGATTCTGAGGGTATTGATTATGATGTTGGTGAATCTGTCAATAGGTCTGATTCTGAGGGTATTGATAATGATGTTGGTGAATCTGTCAATAGGTCTGATTCTGAGGCTATTGATTATGATGTCGGTGAATCTATCAATAGGTCTGATTCTGAGGGTATTGATTATGATGTTGGTGAATCTGTCAATAGGTCTGATTCTGAGGGTATTGATTATGATGTTGGTGAATCTGTCAATAGTTCTGATTCTGAGGGTATTGATTATGATGTTGGTGAATCTGTCAATAGGTCTGATTCTGAGGGTATTGATTATGATGTTGGTGAATCTATCAATAGGTCTGATTCTGAGGGTATTGATTATGATGTTGGTGAATCTATCAATAGGTCTGATTCTGAGGGTATTGATTATGATGTTGTTGAATCTATCAATAGGTCTGATTCTGAGGGTATTGATTATGATGTTGGTGAATCTATCAAAAGGTCTGATTCTGAGGGTATTGATTATGATGTTGGTGAATCTATCAATAGGTCTGATTCTGAGGGTATTGATTATGATGTTGGTGAATCTGTCAATAGGTCTGATTCTGAGGGTATTGATAATGATGTTGGTGAATCTGTCAATAGGTCTGATTCTGAGGGTATTGATTATGATGTTGGTGAATCTGTCAATAAGTCTGATTCTGAGGGTATTGATAATGATGTTGGTGAATCTGTCAATAGGTCTGATTCTGAGGGTATTGATTATGATGTTGGTGAATCTGTCAATAGGTCTGATTCTGAGGGTATTGATAATGATGTTGGTGAATCTGTCAATAGGTCTGATTCTGAGGGTATTGGTAATGATGTTGGTGAATCTATCAATAGGTCTGATTCTGAGGGTATTGATAATGATGTTGGTGAATCTATCAATAGGTCTGATTCTGAGGGTATTGATTATGATGTTGGTGAATCTGTCAATAGGTCTGATTCTGAGGGTATTGATTATGATGTTGGTGAATCTGTCAATAGGTCTGATACTGAGGGTATTGATTATGATGTTGGTGAATCTGTCAATAGGTCTGATTCTGAGGGTATTGATTATGATGTTGGTGAATCTGTCAATAGGTCTGATTCTGAGGGTATTGATAATGATGTTGGTGAATCTGTCAATAGGTCTGATTCTGAGGGTATTGATAATGATGTTGGTGAATCTATATTTCAAGTAAGATATCAAATGGAACAGTTAGAGATGATGCCGTGTATGTGTGTGTGTGTGTGTGTGTGTGTGTGTGTGTGTGTGTGTGTGTGTGTGTGACATGTTTGAAAGCTGATTGAAATTGTTCCTTCATCAAGGGAGGGGGGTAAGGAAGGAAGGAAGGAAGGGGAGAGAGGGAGGGAGGTAAGGAAGGAAGGAAGGAAGGAAGGAAGGAAGGAAGGGGAGAGAGGGAGGGAGGTAGGGGGAGGTAAGGAAGGAAGGAAGGAAGGGGAAGGGGAGAAGAGGAAGGAAGGAAGGAAGGAAGGAAGGAAGGAAGGAAGGAAGGAAGGAAGGAGAGAGGGAGGGAGGTAGGGGGGGAGAGGGAGGGAGGTAAGGAAGGAAAGAAGGAAGGAAGGAAGGAAGGAAGGAAGGAAGGGGAGAGAGGGAGGGAGGTAAGGAAGGAAGGAAGGAAGGAAGGAAGGAAGGAAGGAAGGAAGGAAGGAAGGAAGGAAGGAAGGGGAGGGGAGAGAGGGAGGGAGGTAGGGGGGGAGAGGGAGGGAGGTAAGGAAGGAAAGAAGGAAGGAAGGAAGGAAGGGGAGAGAGGGATGGAGGGGGAGAGAGGGATGGAGGTAAGGAAGGAAGGAAGGAAGGAAGGAAGGAAGGAAGGAAGGAAGGGGAGAGAGGGAGAGAGGGAGGGAGGGAAGGAAGGAAGGAGGGGGAGAGGAGGGAAGGAAGGAAAAATGTATTTTCGACCACATTTTCCAATACAGTCAGGCATCTGTATTCAGACAGGGATCTGTATTCAGACAGGGATCTGTATTCAGACAGGGATCTGTATTCATACAGGGATCTGTATTCAGACAGGGATCTGTATTCAGACAGGGATCTGTATTCAGATTCAGACAGGGATCTGTATTCAGACAAGGATCTGTATTCAGACAGGGATCTGTATTCAGACAGGGATCTGTATTCAGACAGGGATCTGTATTCAGACAGGGATCTGTATTCATACAGGGATCTGTATTCAGACAGGGATCTGTATTCAGACAGGGATCTGTATTCAGACAGGGATCTGTATTCATACAGGGATCTGTATTCAGACAGGGATCTGTATTCAGACAGGGATCTGTATTCAGACAGGGATCTGTATTCAGACAGGGATCTGTAATCAGACAGGGATCTGTATTCATACAGGGATCTGTATTCAGACAGGGATCTGTATTCAGACAGGGATCTGTATTCAGACAGGGATCTGTATTCAAACAGGGATCTGTATTCAGACAGGGATCTGTATTCAGACAGGGATCTGTATTCAGACAGGGATCTGTATTCATACAGGGATCTGTATTCAGACAGGGATCTGTATTCAGACAGGGATCTGTATTCAGACAGGGATCTGTATTCATACAGGGATCTGTATTCAGACAGGGATCTGTATTCAGACAGGGATCTGTATTCAGACAGGGATCTGTATTCAGGGATCTGTATTCAGACAGGGATCTGTATTCAGACAGGGATCTGTATTGGAGGGGTCTATTCAATCTGTATCTCTGAAGCTCGTGAGACAATGTTAAAAGTAATTACAGATTTGAGCCAACATCTTCAGCGTTTAAAGTGAATGCAGTTTCCTCTAACACAGGAATGAATATTACCTTTAAATTTCAATCGAGCTATAATGCTGAACTTTCACGATACGGACACTCAGTCCATCACCTCTCTCTGAGCTAGTTAACATTCAGTCCATCATCTCTCTCTGAGCTAGTTAACACTCAGTCCATCATCTCTCTCTGAGCTAGGTAACATTCAGTCCATAACCTCTCTCTGAGCTAGTTAACATTCAGTCCATCACCTCTCTCTGAGCTAGTTAACACTCAGTCCATCACCTCTCTCTGAGCTAGTTAACACTCAGTCCATCACCTCTCTCTGAGCTAGTTAACACTCAGTCCATCACCTCTCTCTGAGCTAGTTAACACTCAGTCCATCACCTCTCTCTGAGCTAGTTTACACTCAGTCCATCACCTCTCTCTGAGCTAGTTGACACTCAGTCCATCACCTCTTTCTGAGCTAGTTAACATTCAGTCCATCACCTCTCTCTGAGCTAGTTAACACTCAGTCCATCACCTCTCTCTGAGCTAGTTAACATTCAGTCCATCATCTCTCTCTGAGCTAGTTAACACTCAGTCCATCATCTCTCTCTGAGCTAGTTAACATTCAGTCCATCACCTCTCTCTGAGCTAGTTAACACTCAGTCCATCACCTCTCTCTGAGCTAGTTTACACTCAGTCCATCATCGCTCTCTGAGCTAGTTAACACTCAGTCCATCATCGCTCTCTGAGCTAGTTAACACTCAGTCCATCACCTCTCTCTGAGCTAGTTTACACTCAGTCCATCACCTCTCTCTGAGCTAGTTGACACTCAGTCCATCACCTCTCTCTTTGTGTGTGTGTATGTGCGCGTGTGTGTATGTGTGCGCCTGTTATGCTCGTCTGTGTGTGCGTGTCTGTGTGTGCGTGTCTGTCCCTCGTCCCTCCTGTGGTATTCAGGGCAGCTCTATTTTGGTGCATCGCATTCCTCATCAATATTAATATTACACTATCCTCTCCTCTCTTCTCTTCTCTTGTCCTCCTCTCTTCTCCTCCTCTCCTCTCCTCTCCTCTCCTCTCCTCTCCTCTCCTCTCCTCCTCCTCCTCTCCTCTCCTCTCCTCTCCTCCTCTCCTCTCCTCTCCTCTCCTCTCCCCTCCCCTCCTCTCCTCTCCCCTCCTCTCCTCTCCTCTCCTGTCCTGTCCTGTCCTGTCCCGTCCCGTCTTGTCCTCTCCTGTCCTGTCCTCCTGCCCTCCCTCTGTCCATTTCCCTGGTCTGACTGTATGCTGCACCATGCCTCCTTCCCTGACACCACAGAATGTTGTGTGTGTGTGTGCATGAGTGCGTTTTACTATTTTGTACATTGTACAATAATAGTGAAGACAATAAAACTATGAAATAACACATACCAAAAAAGTCTTTCAAAAAATCGATTTGATATTTCAGATTCTTCCTTGATGACAGCTTTGCACACGCTTGGCATTCTCTCAACCAGCTTTATGAGATAGTCATCTGCAATGCTTTTCTAATAGTATTGACAGAGTTCCCACATATACTGAGCACTTGTTGGCTGCTTTTCCTTCACTCTGCGGTCCAACTCATCCCAAACCATCTCAATTGGGTTGAGGTCAGGTGATTGTGGAGGCCAGGTCATCTCATGCAGCACTCCATCACTCTCCTTCTTGGTCAAAAATCCCTTACACAGCCTGGAGGTATGTTTTGGGATAGTCCCACTAACCTCAGACCAGATGGGATGGTGTATTGCTGCAGAATGCTCTGGTAGCCATGCTGGTTAAGTGTGCCTTGAATTCAAAAGAAAATCACAGACAGTGTCATCAGCAAAGCACCTCCACACCATCACACCACCTCCTCCATGCTTCACACAACCACCTACTCTGCATCTCATAAAGACACGGTGGTTGGAACCAAAAATCTCAAAATTAGACTCATTAAACCAAAGGACAGATTTCCACCGGTCTGATGTCCATTGCTCGTGTTTCTTGGCCGAAGCAAGTTTTTTCTTCTTATTGGTGTCCTTTAGTAGTGGTTTCTTTGCAGCAATTAGACCATGAAGGCCTGATTCACGCAGTCTCCCCTGAACAGTTGATGTTGAGATGTGTCTGTTACTGGAACTCTGTGAAGCATTTATTTGGGCTACAATCTGAGGTACAGTTATCTGCTGATTTCTGAGGCTGGTAAATCTAATTAACTTATCCTCTGCAGCAGAGGTAACTCTGGGTCTTCCTTTCCTGTGGCGGTCCTTATGAGAGCCAGTTTCATCATAGCTTTGATGGTTTTTCACGGCTGCACTTGAAGAAACTTTAAAAGTTCTTGAAATTTTCCAGATTGACTGACCTTCATGCCTTTTAGCAATGATGGACTGTCGTTTCTCTTTGCTTATTTGAGCTGTTTGTCACGCCCTGACCTTAGAGAGACGTTTTATTTATCTATTTGGTCAGGGTGTGATGCAGGGTGGGCATTCTATGTTTTGTATTTCTGTGTGTTTGGCCGAGTGTGGTTCCCAATCAGAGGCAGCTGTCTATCGTTGTCTCTGATTGGGAATCATACTTAGGCAGCCTGTTTTGCCACCTTAGTTGTGGGTTGTTGTCTGTGTTAGTGGCCTGTTTAGCCCAAGTCAGCTTCATGTTAGTTTAGGCAGCCTGTTTTGCCACCTTAGTTGTGGGTATTTGTCTGTGTTAGTGGCCTGTATAGCCCTAATCAGCTTCACGTTAGTGTTTGGTGTTTCTTGTTGGTGACTTCTTTAAAAACGTCTTAGGATCCGTTAACGGAATCGATATGACAACAGCCAGTGAAATTGCAGGGCGCCAAATTCAAAACAACAGAAATCCCATAATTAAAATTCCTCAAACATAGAAGTATTTCATACCATTTTAAAGATACACTTCTTGTTAATCCCAGCACAGTGTCCGATTTCAAATAGGCTTTACGACAAAAGCACCACAAACGATTATGTTAGGTCAGAGCCAAGTCACAGAAAAACAGCCATTTTTCCCAGCCAAAGATAGTCACAAAAGCAGAAATAGAGATAAAATGAATCACTAACCTTTGATAATCTTCATCAAACGACACTCATAGGACATCATGTTACACAATACATTTATGTTTTGTTCGATAATGTGCAAATTTATATCCACAAATCTCGGTTTACATTGGCACCATGGCGCCATGTTCTGAAATGCCTCCGGAGTAATTACAGAGAGTCATATAACAGAAATACTCATGATAAACTTTGATGAAAGATATATGTTTTACATATAATTAAAGATACACTTGTTCTTAATGCAACGGCTGTGTTAGATTTTTAAAAAACTTTACGGAAAAAGCATACCATGCAATAATCTGAGACGGCGCTCAGAAGTACACAACATTTCTCCGCCATGTTGGAGTCAACAGAAATACGAAATTACATCATAAATATTCATCCAATGTGAAAATGCTGCTCCCTAAAAAAACCTCAAAGTTACTAAATACGACTAAATATTGTAATTAATAATGTGGAAATTGAGCAAGATGTGGAGACTCAACTGCTTGGAGTAACCCTGAATTGTAAACTGTCATGGTCAAATTGATGTCTGCCCATATACCATGTTAATAATATGATATAATGATATAATGTAACATGTTATAATAATAATATGATATAATGATATAATAAATCATTGCTAATGTGGATAGGGGAGACGCTAGCGTCTCAACTGGTCAATTGCTGGGGGAAATGCAGAGCGCCAGATTCAAATAAAATGCTATAAAATTCAAACTTTCATTAAATCAGACATGTAAGATACTCAATTTGAGCTACACTCGTTGTGAATCCAGCCAACATGTCAGATTTTTTAAATGCTTTTCGGCGGAAGCATAAGAAGCTATTATCTGATAGCCTTCACCATCTGCACCAGCAGTAAACAAAGAAGCTAGCATAGCAGGCGCTACACAAAATGCTGAAATAAAATATAAAACATACATTATCTTTGACGAGCTTCTTTTGTTGGCACTCCAATATGTCCCCTAAACATCACAATTGGCCCTTTTGTTCGATTAATTCCGTCCATATATATCGAAAATGGCCATTTATAAAGCATGTTTGATCCAGAAAACAACAGCTTACAAAAACACAACGTCACTACAAAATATTTCCTATAAGATGCCTATAAACTTTGCCAAAATATTTCAAACTACTTTTGTAATACAACGTTAGGTATTTTAAAACTTTAATAATCGATGACATTGTAGACGGGACGATCTGTATTCAATACAGGAAAGAAAACGAACCAGCGCTGCTTTTCACGTCTTGCGCAACTCACAAAAGTGTCCCCAGTTCCGAGTTGGCCTACTTCTTCATAGCACAAAGGAATAACCTCAGCCAAATTCCAAAGACTGTCGACATCCAGTGGAAGTGGTAGGAACTGAAATGAGGTTCCTATTAAATATCCAATGGCAAAGACAAAATAGGGAACAGAGAGGGGGTAAAAAAAATTCTGAACAGTTAGTCCTCTGGGTTTTGCCTGCTACATAAGTTCTGTTATACTCACAGACATGATTCAAACAGTTTTAGAAACTTCAGAGTGTTTATTATCCAAATATATGAATAATATGCATATCTTATATTCTTGGCATGAGTAGCAGGAAGTTGAAATTGGGCAGGCTATTTATCCAAAAGTGAAAATTCTTCGTACAGGCCCTAGTTTTGCGCACCTGGACTACTGTTCAGTCGTGTGGTCAGATGCCACAAAGAAGGACTCAGAACAGGGCAGCATGGCTGGCCCTTATATGTACACAGAGAGCTAACATTAATAATATGCATGTCAATCTCTCTTGGCTCAAAGTGGAGGAGAGATTGACTTGACTTCATCATCATTTAATTTTTTTCCTAGGTTTTGGCCTTTCAATGGAGTTTTTCCTAGCCACAGTGCTTCTTCACCTGCATTGCTTGCTGTTTTGGGTTTTAGGCTGGGTTTCTGTACAGCACTTTGTGACATCAGCTGGTGTAAGAAGGGCTTTATAAATCAATTTGATTTGATTTGATCACTACTTATATATTTGTGATACATGTTGAATGAACCCGAGCTGTCTGTTTGAACTACTGGCACACAGCTCAGACACCCATCCATATCCCACAAGACATCCAACCAAAGGTCTCTTCACAGTCCCCAACTCCAGAACAGACTATGGGAGGCACACAGTGCTACATAAAGCCATGACTACATGGAACTCTATTCCACATCAGGTAACTCATGCAAGCAGTAAAATTAGATGAAAGAAAACAGATACAAATACACCAGGTTGTGAACATATGGTATTGTGTTTAAAATTGTGTAACTGCCTCAATTTTGCTGGACCCCATGAATAGTAGCTGCTGCCGTGGCACGGAAAAATACATGAACCTTCCCGCTAGCCACGATTGGCTGAGATAATGGATGGCTTGGACATGACGAGAGATGAGTTGGGATTGGTCTGCCATGTAGCTTCGGTCTATAACATGAGCTGCTCGGGATGATCATTATAGCGCAGCTTTATTTGAAAGACGTCATGACGAAATTAAAAAGTGTTGCTTCTGCTCTCAACCCTGAATTTATCAGGCGCTATCGACAGAGGTCGGAGGTCAGAGGTTGTGATGGAATACTTCCTGGAGGACGATCGTACTGACTCTCTCCGACTCTGAAAAAAACAATCAGATGATGAGGAAATCCCTGATTTTAGGCAAAAAATAATAATAATAATTGAACCAGACATTGTAGTCTTTTGATGACAGGGATGGGGAAGAAACAGCAATCAACAGTGTTGTTGATCATAGAAGAAGTTGACAGAGTTTTGAAAATCAGTGGAAACGCCCGGAACGCAGATGATTGCCGAATGTGGAGGGAGTCGAAAAGAGAACATAGAAGAAGGCTGTTGTATAAAACACCTGTCTCTGGATCTCATCTTCAAACAAAGGGCAACCATGGCATCCGTGAAAGACAGGGAGAAGAGTTCATCCCATGTGGTAAGAGTCTAGCTACTTTTTCAGATGTTGTACTTTTCTAATTTTATCAGAAAGTGGTTTTCATTGCTCGTTATAAGTGTACGGTTAGCGAGCTAGTGAACATTAGCTGGCTGACTCGCTAACATTACGTGTATGATCTGTGTAGTAATATTATTTGTATCTCAGAAATCCATTTGCATTGCTAGTTATAGTCTAATGTTATCTATCTAGCTAACATTGAACCTAGTTGGTTAGCTTGAGTTACCTGCAGATTCATGCATGGCGAATGGTACTATGAGTTAGGATTATGGTTCATTATTTAGCTAGCTAGCTACATGTCTAAACAGATTCATGCATGGTGAATGGCACTATGAGTTAGGATTATGGTTCATTATTTAGCTAGCTAGCTACATGTCTAAACAGATTCATGCATGGTGCTATGAGTTAGGATTATGGTTCATAGTTCAGCTAGCTACATGTCTAAACAGATTCATGCATGGTGAATGGCACTATGAGTTAGGATTATGGTTCATTATTTAGCTAGCTAGCTACATGTTTAAACAAAAAGACTCCATTGTACCAGTAACCATTTCACTGCACTGTTTACACCTTCTGAATCCTGTGACAAATACACTTGGACAATATTTGATACAGTGTGTGTTTACCAGAGAATGTAATGTGAAGGACAACATAACCTGCACCAAAGTCAGATTAGGATATAGGCCAAGGACTAGATAAGGTGTATTTTTACTACTACTTTTTGCTACTATTTTCACCACCTTCAGTCTTGAAATCTTCAGTTGTTTACTACACTACCTCACTCACTCTGTTTAGCACATGGCCTCACATGTGGATCCTTAAAGAGATGGGTGGGGCTAAGGCTTAAGAGGGTGTGAACGATACTGAATGGGTGTAGACAAAGAAGAGCTCTCCAGTAGGTCTACCAAAACATTCAAGGGCCATTTTGTCAAAAGGTGTGGTTACAAGTTTATCAACTTTAAAGCAGAATTGGTTTCCCATTGTCTAATCTACTCTGTCAAGTTCTATACATAAACCCAATACTGTCTAATCTACTCGGTCTAGTTCTATACATAAACCCAATACTGTCTAATCTACTCTGTCAAGTTCTATATATAAACCCAATACTGTCTAATCTACTCTGTCTAGTTCTATACATAAACCCAATACTGTCTAATCTACTCGGTCTACTTCTATATATAAACCCAATACTGTGTAATCTACTCTGTCTAGTTCTATACATAAACCCAATACTGTCTAATCTACTCGGTCTAGTTCTATATATAAACCCAATACTGTCTAATCTACTCGGTCTAGTTCTATACATAAACCCAATACTGTCTAATCTACTCTGTCTAGTTCTATACATAAACCCAATACTGTCTAATCTACTCTGTCTAGTTCTATACATAAACCCAATACTGTCTAATCTACTCTGTCTAGTTCTATACAGTTCATTCCGATTGTATTCAGATGCCTTTTGTTTTACACATTTTGTACAGCCTTATTCTAAAATGGATTAAATACATGTTTTTCCTGTTCAATCTACACACAGTACCCCATAATGACATCACAACACCCCATAATGACATCACAATACCCCATAATGACATCACAATACCCCATAATGACATCACAATACCCCATAATGGCATCACAATACCCCATAATGACATCACAACACCCCATAATGACATCACAATACCCCATAATGGCATCACAATACCCCATAATGACATCACAATACCCCATAATGACATCACAACACCCCATAATGACATCACAATACCCCATAATGACATCACAACACCCCATAATGACATCACAACACCCCATAATGACATCACAATACCCCATAATGACATTACAACACCCCATAATGACATCACAATACCCCATAATGACATCACAACACCCCATAATGACATCACAACACCCCATAATGATATCACAATACCCCATAATGACATCACAATACCCCATAATGACATCACAATACCCCATAATGACATAACAACACCCCATAATGACATCACAATACCCCATAATGACATCACAATACCCCATAATGACATCACAATACCCCATAATGACACCACAACACCCCATAATGACATCACAATACCCCATAATGACATCACAACACCCCATAATGACAATGTGAAGGTGTTTAGAAATTTTGGCACATTTTTAAAAACAAAAACAGAAATATCTTATTTACAGTATTCAGACCCTTTGCTATGAGACTCCAAATTGAGCTCAGGTGCATCCTGTTTCCATTGATCATCCTTGAGATGTTTCTACACCTTGATTGGAGTCCACCTGTGGTAAATTAAATATATTGGACATGATTTGGAAAGGCACACACCTGTCTATATGTGACCGACCGCCTTGATTCCGTCTTATGTAGCAAATTTGAAATGTAAAAGTAGCGACATGGAGCTACAAAATGGTTTCCCTACAGTTGAGGAACAATGGGACATGCTCCCCTCAGAGAGAGAGACACAGCTTAATAAGATAGAGAGAGAGAGAGAGAGAGAGAGAGAGAGAGAGAGAGAGAGAGAGAGAGAGAGAGAGAGAGAGAGAGAGAGAGAGAGAGAGAGAGAGAGAGAGACAGAGAGAGAGAGAGAGAGAGAGAGAGAGAGAGAGAGACAGAGAGGGAGAGAGAGAGAGAGAGAGAGAGAGACAGAGAGAGAGAGGCAGAGAGAGAGAGAGAGAGAGAGACAGAGAGAGAGAGAGGGACAGAGAGAGAGACAGAGAGAGAGAGAGGGACAGAGAGAGAGAGAGAGGGAGAGAGAGAGAGACAGAGAGAGAGAGACACGGCTTAATAAGAGCTCACATTTTTCAACAAGTTTTTTTACAAAAGGATGTATTTGGAGTTAGATAAACTTGGATTTTTCGGCAGGTACATATGCAGGATGCAACACTCCACAGTCTTCACTCCAGATCAAAACTCCAAACCTACAACCTAATTTGGACCAAAATTAACCAGAGAGATCACTGCTTCCAAGGATTTATTTTTCCAAGCTATACGAAGGGTGCTCTAGCCAAAGAACAGCAGAGACCTGAGGACACCATTACAACCTGGAACTGAGCCAGATACAAATTCAATTAGCACTAAGGTGTGAAATAAAAGGCCTTTGGGCCCAACAAGTGTCAGGAGTGTTTGAAGCGTCCTCTGAAGCCCCCTCCTGCTGTTCAGAGACCATCCACTGGCATTTTCTACATTTTTGCCTCCAGAAATATAAGCTTCTCCCAAGGTGGTGTGACACCTACTCCCACTGTCTGCTGGACTGCTGCTTGGATTCCACCTGGCAATCTGTTCACCGTCTGCCCTGGTCTGTCTCCCCTGCCTGGTACAGGTACCTCCACCACACTCACCCCTCTCTCCCTGGTCTGTCTCCCCCTGTCTGGTACAGGTACCTCCACCACACTCCCCCCTGTCTGTTCACCGTCTGCCCTGGCCTGTCTCCCCCTGTCTGGTACAGGTACCTCCACCACACTCCCCCCTGTCTGTTCACCGTCTGCCCTGGTCTGTCTCCCCCTGTCTGGTACAGGTACCTCCACCACACTCACCCCTCTCTCCCTGGTCTGTCTCCCCCTGTCTGGTACAAATACCTCCACCACACTCACCCCTCTCTCCCTGGTCTGTCTCCCCCTGTCTGGTACAGGTACCTCCACCACACTCACCCCTCTCTCCTGGTCTGTCTCCCCCTGTCTGGTACAAATACCTCCACCACACTCACCCCTCTCTCCCTGGTCTGCCTCCCCCTGTCTGGTACAGGTACCTCCACCACACTCCCCCTCTCTGTTCACCGTCTGCCCTGGTCTGTCTCCCCCTGTCTGGTACAGGTACCCCCACCACACTCCCCCTCTCTGTTCACCGTCTGCCCTGGTCTGTCTCCCCTGTCTGGTACAAATACCTCCACCACACTCACCCCTCTCTGTTCACCGTCTGCCCTGGTCTGTCTCCCCTGTCTGGTACAGGTACCTCCACCACACTCACCCCTCTCTCCCTGGTCTGCCTCCCCTGTCTGGTACAGATACCTCCACCACACTCCCCCTCTCTGTTCACCGTCTGCCCTGGTCTGTCTCCCCTGTCTGGTACAGGTACCTCCACCACACTCACCCCTCTCTCCCTGGTCTGTCTCCCCCTGTCTGGTACAGGTACCTCCACCACACTCCCCCTCTCTGTTCACCGTCTGCCCTGGTCTGTCTCCCCTGTCTGGTACAAATACCTCCACCACACTCACCCCTCTCTGTTCACCATCTGCCCTGGCCTGTCTCCCCCTGTCTGGTACAAATACCTCCACCACACTCACCCCTCTCTGTTCACCATCTGCCCTGGCCTGTCTCCCCCTGTCTGGTACAGGTACCTCCACCACACTCACCCCTCTCTCCCTGGTCTGTCTCCCCCTGTCTGGTACAGGTACCTCCACCACACTCACCCCTCTCCCCTGGTCTGTCTCCCCCTGTCTGGTACAGGTACCTCCACCACACTCCCCCCTCTCTGTTCACCGTCTGCCCTGGTCTGTCTCCCCCTGTCTGGTACAAATACCTCCACCATACTCACCCCTCTCTGTTCACCATCTGCCCTGGCCTGTCTCCTCCTGTCTGGTACAAGTACCACACCTTTTCTTGTGCATTTTGCTATTTGCCTCACGACTCCAGCATACTTTGTTGACTATGAACTTTCTTGTTTACCCAACCGTGGGACAGTCTGTTTGTTCCCACCCTCGGGACTCTGACTCTCTATTGGTTACACAGACTGTTTGTTCCCACACTCGGGACTCTGACTCTCTATTGGTTACACAGACTGTTTGTTCCCACCCTCGGGACTCTGACTCTCTATTGGTTACACAGACTGTTTGTTCCCACACTCGGGACTCTGACTCTCTATTGGTTACACAGACTCTTGGCCTCCCATCCTATTCTAACCACCTCTCACCAGCTTTGTATTCATGTTACCTGATTAAACTTCTGTACAATATAATCTTGTTGCCATCTGAAGCACATTCAGATGTCATAAATCAACACTGCAGAGCTCTCCCTGTCCTCTGCCGTGCCTTGATTGTATTACTGCTGATTATATCTGGAAATGTGCATGTACACCCCTGGCCCATCGACTGTTGATAGCCCCAATTCAGACTTGTGCTCTGATATCTGCTTCACTGATTTCTGCTCTCGTAAAAGCCTGGGTTTTCTGCACGTTAACGCTAGAAGCGTATTACCTAAAATGGATCAATTGAAAGTGTGGATTCACAGCTCCAATCCAGATATGTTGGTCATTACTGAGACGTGGTTAAGGAAGAGTGTTTTGAATACTGATGTTAACCTTTCTGGTTATAACCTTTTTCGGCAAGACAGTTCCTCCAAATGTGGCCCCTTACACCTGAATTTGTCTTGATCAGTGACCTAAACTGGGACATGCTTAAACCACCAAGTCCTAAAGCAATGGGACTCTCTAAATATTTCTTACCAATCCCGCAAGGTATGACTCCAAACACCCAGAAAAGGCTGCTCTCCTCAATGTTATACTCACAAAATAATCCTGATAGGTACCCGTCTGGTGTTTTCTGTAATGACCTGTTTTACAGCCTGCGTTCATAATGGCTGCTCAGTGACACGACCAGTCCTGATTTGTCAGACGCTTGCTAAAAAACTTTAATGAGCAAGCCTTCCTTCGTGAACTGGCCTCTGTAAAATGGTATAGAATCAGCTTTCATCCCCTCTGTTGAAGACGCTTGGACCTTCTTTCTTGATATTGTCAGTGGTATTGTTAACAAACACGCCCCCAAACAGAAAATGAGAATAAAAACAGGTTCAGCTCCTGGTCAGACCATGATCTGGCAGAGTTACTCCAACTCAAGAATTGCATTTGGCGAAACGCTTGGCAACACACTCAGGCTGACTGGCACTCGATCCCGTTTTAAACAAGATATTTTGTCACGAAAAGATGCTCGACTATGCATATAATTGAGAGCTTTGGAAAATAAACACTCGGACGTTTCGAAAACTGCAAAGATGTTGTCTGTGAGTGCCACAGAACTGATGCTACAGGCGAAACCAAGATGACATTTCAAACAGGAAGTGCCCAAAGATTTTGAAGGCGCTGTGTTCCAATGACTCCTTATATGGCCGTGAATGGCTCACGAATGAGTTTACACTTTCTGTGGTTTCCCCAAGGAGTCTGCAGCATTGTGACTTATTTGTAGGCATATCATTGTAAGATTGACCATAAGACACTGCATTTTCCAGGTGGTTGCTTGGTGTCCTCCGTCGCAATTATTGCGTAATCTCCAGCTGCAGTACTTTTCCGTTTGCTACTGAGGAGAAACCCAACTGCCACGAATGATTTATCATCGAATAGATATGTGAAAAACACCTTGAGGATTGATTCTAAACAACGTTTGCCATGTTTCTGTCGATATTATGGAGTTAATTTGGAAAAAAAGTTTGGCGTTGTAATGACTGAATTTTCGTTTTTTTTTTCTTAGCTAAACGTGATGAACAAAACGAAACGATTTCTCCTACACAAATAATCTTTTTGGAAAAAATGAACATTTGCTATCTAACTGAGTCTCCTCATTGAAAACATCTGAAGTTCTTCAAAGGTAAATTATTTTATTTGAATGCTTTTCTTGTTTTTGTGAAAATGTTGCCTGCTGAATGCTAGGCTTAATGCTATGCTAGCTATCAATACTCTTACAGAAATGCTTGTGTAGCTATGGTTGAAAAGCACATTTTGAAAATCTGAGATGACAGTGTTGTTAACAAAAGGCTAAGCTTGTGAGTGAATATATTTCTTTCATTTAATTTGCGATTTTCATTAATAGTTAACGTTACGTTATGGTAATGAGCTTGAGGCTATGATTACGCTCCCGGATACGGGATTGCTCGATGCAAGAAGTTAATGGTCCTAAATGATGTCCCCATTGCCCTTGATTCTAAGCAATATTGTGCTACTATTTTTATCGAAAAGGTCAAAGCTTTTGATGTGGTCCTTCTGTAGCTCAGTTGGTAGAGCATGGCGCTTGTAACGCCAGGGTAGTGGGTTTGATTCCGGGACCACCCATACGTAGAATGTATGCACACATGACTGTAAGTCGCTTTGGATAAAAGCGTCTGCTAAATGGCATATATTATATTATTATATGGTAGACCATTCCATTCTTGTGAACTATGTCACCTCATACAAGTACTTGGGAGTATGGCTAGACGATACACTGTCCTTCTCTCAGCTCATATCAAAGTTGCAGGCTAAATTTAAATCTAGACTTGGTTTCCTCTTAGTTTCCTCGTAATCGCTCCTCTTTCACCCCAGCTGCCAAACTAACCCTGATTCAGATGACCATCCTACCCATGCTATATTACGGAGACATACTTTATAGATTGGCAGGTAAGGGTGCTCTCGAGCTGCTAGATGTTCTTTACCATTCTGCCATCAGATTTGCCACCAAGCTCCTTATAGGACACATCACTGCACTCTATACTCGTCTGTAAACTGGTCATCATATACCTGTCGCAAGACCCACTGGTTGACGCTTGTTTATAAAACCCTCTTAGGCCTCACTCCCCCCTATCTGACTGTGGGCAATAGTGTTTGTACCATGTTTTGTGCTGCTTCCATGTTGTGTTGCTGCCTTGCTATGTTGTCTTAGGTCTCTCTTGTCGTGATGTGTGTTTTGTCCTATATTTATATTGTATTTATTTATTTTAATCCCAGGCCCCCGTCCCCGCAGGAGGCCTTTTGGTAGGCCGTCATTGTAAATAACAATTTGTTCTTAACTGACTTGCCTAGTTAAATTTAAAAAAGTAATTCTGCTTTGAAAGTTGATAAACTTGTAACTCCACTTTTTGAGAAAATTGCCCTTGAATGTTTTGGTACACCCACTGGAGAGCTCTCCTTTGTTTTCACCCATTCAGTATCGTTCACACCCTCTTAAGCTAGCCCCACCCATCTCTTTAAGGATTCACATGTGAGGTCACGGCTGAAACAGTGAGTAGTATAGTAAAGATTAAGACTGAAAGTAGCAGCCAACAATACGGAAACATTCCAGGTAAACAGAAAGTATCCAGATAGAAATATTTGATAGTTATTAGACGATTCTTACCCAGACACACTACATTACCCAGACACACTACATTACCCAGACACACTACATTACCCAGACACACTACATTACCCAGACACACTACTACATTACCCAGACACACTACTACATTACCCAGACACACTACATTACCCAGACACACTACATTACCCAGACACACTTACAGACACTTACCCAGACACACTACATTACCCAGACACACTACATTACCCAGACACACTACATTACCCAGACACACTACATTACCCAGACACACTACATTACCCAGACACACTACATTACCCAGACACACTACATTACCCAGACACTACATTACCCAGACACACTACATTACCCAGACACACTACATTACCCAGACACACTACATTACCCAGACACACTACATTACCCAGACACACTACATTACCCAGACACACTACTACATTACCCAGACACACTACATTACCCAGACACACTACATTACCCAGACACACTACTACATTACCCAGACACACTACATTACCCAGACACACTACATTACCCAGACACACTACATTACCCAGACACACTACACATTACCCAGACACACTACTACATTACCCAGACACACTACACATTACCCAGACACACTACATTACCCAGACACACTACATTACCCAGACACACTACATTACCCAGACACACACTACATTACCCAGACACACTACATTACCCAGACACACTACATTACCCAGACACACTACATTACCCAGACACACTTACCCAGACATTACATTACAGACACACTACATTACCCAGACACACTACATTACCCAGACACTACTACATTACCCAGACACACTACATTACCCAGACACACTACATTACCCAGACACACTACATTACCCAGACACACTACATTACCCAGACACACTACATTACCCAGACACACTACATTACCCAGACACACTAGACACACTTACATTACCCAGACACACTACATTACCCAGACACACTACATTACCCAGACACACTACATTACCCAGACACACTACTACATTACCCAGACACACTACTTACCCAGACACACTACATTACCCAGACACACTACATTACCCAGACACACTACTACATTACCCAGACACACTACTACATTACCCAGACACACTACTACATTACCCAGACACACTACTACATTACCCAGACACACTACATTACCCAGACACACTACATTACCCAGACACACTACATTACCCAGACACACTACTACATTACCCAGACACACTACATTACCCAGACACACTACATTACCCAGACACACTACTACATTACCCAGACACACTACATTACCCAGACACACTACTACATTACCCAGACACACTACATTACCCAGACACACTACTACATTACCCAGACACACTACTACATTACCCAGACACACTACATTACCCAGACACACTACATTACCCAGACACACTACATTACCCAGACACACTACTACATTACCCAGACACACTACTACATTACCCAGACACACTACTACATTACCCAGACACACTACTACATTACCCAGACACACTACATTACCCAGACACACTACATTACCCAGACACACTACTACATTACCCAGACACACTACTACATTACCCAGACACACTACATTACCCAGACACACTACATTACCCAGACACACTACTACATTACCCAGACACACTACTACATTACCCAGACACACTACTACATTACCCAGACACACTACATTACCCAGACACACTACATTACCCAGACTCACCTACTACATTACCCAGACTCACTACAACATTACCCAGACTCACTACATTACCCAGACTCACTACATTACCCAGATACACTACATTACCCAGACACACTACATTACCCAGACACACTACATTACCCAGACACACTACTACATTACCCAGACACACTACATTACCCAGACTCACTACTACATTACCCAGACTCACTACTACATTACCCAGACACACTACATTACCCAGACACACTACATTACCCAGACACACTACATTACCCAGACACACTACTACATTACCCAGACACACTACTACATTACCCAGACACACTACTACATTACCCAGACACACTACCCAGACACACTACATTACCCAGACACACTACATTACCCAGACACACTACTACATTACCCAGACACACTACTACATTACCCAGACACACTACATTACCCAGACTCACTACTACATTACCCAGACTCACTACATTACCCAGACACACTACATTACCCAGACACACTACATTACCCAGACACACTACATTACCCAGACACACTACTACATTACCCAGACACACTACTACATTACCCAGACTCACTACTACATTACCCAGACTCACTACTACATTACCCAGACACACTACATTACCCAGACACACTACTACATTACCTAGACTCACTACTACATTACCCAGACACACTACATTACCCAGACACACTACATTACCCAGACACACTACATTACCCAGACACACTACATTACCCAGACACACTACTACATTACCCAGACACACTACATTACCCAGACACACTACATTACCCAGACACACTACATTACCCAGACACACTTACCCCAGACACACTACTACATTACCCAGACACACTACATTACCCAGACACACTACATTACCCAGACACAATACTACATTACCCAGACACACTACTACATTACCCAGACACACTACATTACCCAGACACACTTTACCCAGACACACTACTACATTACCCAGACACACTACATTAGACCCAGACACACTACATTACCCAGACACACTACTACATTACCCAGACTCACTACTACATTACCCAGACTCACTACATTACCCAGACACACTACATTACCCAGACACACTACATTACCCAGACACACTACATTACCCAGACACACTACTACATTACCCAGACACACTACATTACCCAGACTCACTACTACATTACCCAGACTCACTACTACATTACCCAGACACACTACTACATTACCCAGACACACTACTACATTACCCAGAAACACTACATTACCCAGACTCACTACTACATTACCTAGACTCACTACTACATTACCCAGACACACTACATTACCCAGACACACTACTACATTACCCAGACACACTACTACATTACCCAGACACACTACATTACCCAGACACACTACATTACCCAGACACACTACTACATTACCCAGACACACTACACCCAGACACACTACATTACCCAGACACACTACATTACCCAGACACACTACTACATTACCCAGACACACTACTACATTACCCAGACACACTACTACATTACCCAGACACACTACATTACCCAGACACACTACATTACCCAGACTCACTTCTACATTACCCAGACTCACTACTACATTACCCAGACTCACTACATTACCCAGACACACTACATTACCCAGACACACTACATTACCCAGACACACTACATTACCCAGACACACTACATTACCCAGACACACTACATTACCCAGACACACTACTACATTACCCAGACACACTACATTACCCAGACTCACTACTACATTACCCAGACTCACTACTACATTACCCAGACACACTACATTACCCAGACACACTACATTACCCAGACACACTACTACATTACCCAGACACACTACTACATTACCCAGACACACTACATTACCCAGACACACTACATTACCCAGACACACTACATTACCCAGACACACTACTACATTACCCAGACACACTACTTACCCACATTACCCAGACACACTACCCAGACACATTACCCAGACACACTACATTACCCAGACACACTACATTACCCAGACTCACTACTACATTACCCAGACTCACTACTACATTACCCAGACTCACTACATTACCCAGACACACTACATTACCCAGACACACTACATTACCCAGACACACTACATTACCCAGACTCACTACTACATTACCCAGACTCACTACTACATTACCCAGACTCACTACTACATTACCCAGACACACTACATTACCCAGACACACTACTACATTACCCAGACACACTACTACATTACCCAGACACACTACATTACCCAGACACACTACATTACCCAGACACACTACATTACCCAGACACACTACATTACCCAGACACACTACATTACCCAGACACACTACTACATTACCCAGACACACTACTACATTACCCAGACTCACTACTACATTACCTAGACTCACTACTACATTACCCAGACACACTACATTACCCAGACACACTTCTACATTACCCAGACACACTACTACATTACCCAGACACACTACTACATTACCCAGACACACTACATTACCCAGACACACTACAGTCCTTCAGACTCACTACTACATACCCAGACACACTACTACATTACCCAGACAACTACTTCATTCCCAGACCACTACATACGTACCCATGATGCACACATGACTGTAAGACTCACTTTGACTCACTACTACAGTAAATGGCATACATTACTACATTACCCAGACTCACTACTACATTACCTAGACTCACTACATTACCCAGACTCACTACTACATTACCCAGACGCACTACTACATTACCCAGACGCACTACTACATTACACAGACGCACTACTACATTACCCAGATGCACTACTACATTACCCAGACGCACTACTACATTACCCAGACGCACTACTACATTACCCACTACATTACCCAGAAGCACTACTACATTACCCAGACTCACTACATTACCCAAATTGATGGGTCATGTGAAAGAAACACTATAACCACCTGCGACATATTGCTAAGTGGATGGGTCTCTACAGAAGGTGTAAATGGCCAAATGGTTACATGCATAGTAGAAATATCAACAATAGATAGTATAGAGAGATAGATAGATAGATGCCAGTAGTGAAAGAACAACATAATATACAGTATGTAGTAGAACAATATCAATAACCATATCAGTGATAGATAAGGTAAGTTATCTGTATACAATCAGGGGTAAAGTGACGGAGCAGTAAGATAAAATATAAACAGTAGCAGCAACGTATGGAGTGTGTGTTAGGAGAGAGTCATGTGAACAGAGGCACTGCAGATAGTACTGATGACTCGTCCATCCAAACCACACATGGACAAGGGAATCTATATTCGGAGAGTCTGTTTCTGTCCTGCTCTTGACTTTGGTGCAGTGCATGTGATGTCCATAGCCTCATCGTCACAAAACTCCTGCCCAGGGGATGAACGCAGCCCACTGGTCTTGGCAATATGACCGCAGAAACCTACCCACATCCTTGTTTACTCTCTCCACCTGCCCGTTACTCTCGGGGTGAAAACCTGAGGTGAGTCTGATCGAGACTCCCATACGTTCCAGACCCTGGACGTGAACTGGGAACCTCGATCAGACACTATATCCTCAGGGACCCCGTAGTGCCGGAAGACGTGTGTAAACAGGGCCTCCACAGTCTGTAGGGCCGTAGGGAGACTGGCTAAAGGGAGGAGACAGCAGGACAAAGAAAACCAATCCACAACAACCAGAATCGTGGTGTTGCCCTGTGATGGAGGAAGATAGGTCAAGAAATCCACCGACCACGGCCGTTGTGGAACGGGAAGGGGTTCTAACTTTCCTCTGGGCAGGTGCCTGGGAGCCTTGCACTGGGCGCACACCGAGCAGGAGGAGACATAAACCCTCACGTCCTTAGCCAAGGTGGACCACCAGTACTTCCCACTAACGCAACGCACCGTCCGACTGATACCCGGATGACCAGAGGAGGGTGACGTGTGGATCCTCATCCTCCGCGGACAGCAGAGGGAACGTACAAACGCCCAGCTGGACACTGGAGAGGAGTGGGCTCTGTATGTAACTCGATGTCCGAGTTAATCTCTCACACCACTGGTACCACCAGGTAATAGGCTGGGAGTATGGGAGTGTGATCCATGGACCACTCCTCTGTGTCATACATCCGGGACAGTGCGTCTGCCTTAGCGTTCTGGGAACCTGGTCGGTAGGACAGGGTGGACACAAAATGGGTAAAAAAAACATGTCCCACCTTGCCTGTAAATGTATTTGGCTGAGGTCTATGTAGACTTCCGACTTCAACTGTATATATATATACACGGTACCACAGTACCAGTCAAGAGATTGGACACAACTACTCATTCAAGGGTTTTTCTTTATTTTTACTTATTTTCTACATTGTAGAATAACAGTGAAGACATCAGAACTATGAAATAACACAATATGGAACCATGTAGTAACCAAAAAAGTGTTAAACAAGTCCACATATATTTGATATTTGATATTATTCAAAGTAGCCAACCTTTGTCTTGACAGCTTTGCAGACTCTTGGCAATCTCTCTACCAGCTTCATGACAAATGCTTTCCAACAGTTTTAAAGGAGTTCCCACATATGCTGAGCACTTGTTGGCTGCTTCTCCTTCATTCTGTTTGGGATTGGTTGGACCACCATCTCAATTGGGTTTGAGGTCAGGTGATTGTGGAGGCCAGGTCATATAATGCAGCAATCCATCACTCTCCTTCTTGGTCAAATAGCCCTTACACCGCCTGGAGGTGTGCTTTGGGTCATTGTTCTATTCAAAAACAATTGATAGTCCCACTAAGCACAAACCAGATGAGATGGTGTATCGCTGCAGAATGTTGTGGTAAGCTTGCTGGTTAACACCCTCTTGAAGCTAGGGGGCACTATTTTTATTTTTGGAAAAATAACATTCCCAAATTAAACGGCCTCTTTCTCAGGATCAGATGCTAGAATATGCATATAATTGACAGCTTGGGATAGAAAACACTCTAAAGTTTCCAAAACTGTAAAAACATTGTCTGTGAGTATAACAGAACTGATATTGCAGGCGAAACCCTGAGGAAAATCCAATCAGGAAGTGGCTCTTATTTTGAAACCCTTCTGTTCCTATGCATGCCTATCCTCCATTGAAAGGGATATCAACCAGATTCCTTTTTCTACGTCTTCCCTAAGGTGTCTACAGCCTTTAGACGTAGTTTCACGACTTTATGTTGAAGAATGAGCGTAAACGACCACATTGCGTAAGTGGCCAGCTGAGGACTCTCCGAGTGATTCTTGCGTAAAAGAGAGGTAGCCATTTTTCCTCCCGGTTCTACTGAAAAGCCAACTGTCCCGGTTGATATATTATCAAATAGATATTTGAAAAACACCTTCAGGATTGATTATAAAAAAACGTTTGCCATGTTTCTGTCGATATTATGGATATAATTTTGAGGTATTTCGGCTATAAAAAATCATCTTTATGGAACAAAAGGAACATTTGCTGCCTAACTGGGAGTCTCGTCAGTGAAAACATCCGAAGATCATCAAAGGTAAACGATTTAATTTGATTGCTTTTATGATTTTCGTGACCAAGCTGCCTGCTTCTAGCTGGACATAATGCTATCGATAAACTTATACAAATGCTTGTCTTGCTTTGGCTGTAAAGCATAATTTCAAAATCTGTGATGACAGGGTGATTAACAAAAGGCTAAGCTGTTTTTCACTATATTTCACTTGTGATTTCATGAATGAATATTTTCTAGTAAGATTTTTTTCCCCGTTGCATTATGCTAATGAGATATTCTTCTGATGGCACTCCAAAAGGTCCCAATCACAAATGGTCCTTTTATTCGATAGTGTCCTTCTTTATGTCCCAAAAGTTTCAATTTATTTGGTGCATTTGATTCAGAAATACACCGGTTTCAACTCGCCCAATATGCCTAAAAAGTATCTAATAAAATACCTGTAAACTTGGTCCAAACATTTCAAACAACATTCCTAATCCGACCTCAGGTATCCTAAAATGTAAATTATCGATAAAATTTAAGACTGAATGAAATGTTTCTAATACCGGATGAAAACAATGTGAAGCGTGCTCCAGTTCATGCGCATCAAAACAGTAGAGTCCACCTGGAGTGACACTTACAATGAATAGCACCACTTCTTCATTTCTCAAAAGAAAAACACCAAACTATTTCTAAATAGTGTTGACATCTAGTGGAAGCCATAGGAACTGCAACCTGGTTGTTCATAAATAGGGCTTCCCATAGAAAACAATTGGAAAACACAATGACCTCAAAATTTTTTCCCTGGATGGATTGTGCTCGGGGTTTCGCCTGCCAAATCAGTTCTATTATACTCACAGACATTATTCTAACAGTTTTTGAAACTTCAGAGTGTTTATCTATCAGAGTGTCTATCTAAATCTACCAATTCTATATATATATATATATATATATATATATATATATATATATATATATATATATATATATATATATATATATATCCTAGCTTCTGGGCCTGAGTAGCAGGCTGTTTACTCTGGTCACGCTTTTCATATGGATTTCAAAATACCAACCCAAAGATGTTTTAAGCCTGTCAAACAGGTTTGTTGTTTACCTAGGTAGGTTCATTGATTACCTAGCTATGTTCATTGTTTACCTAGCTAGGTGCGTTGTTTACCTAGCTAGGTTCGTTGTTTACCTAGCTAGGTTCATTGTTTACCTAGCTAGGTGCGTTGTTTACCTAGCTAGGTGCGTTGTTTACCTAGCTAGGTTTGTTATTTACCTAGCTAGGTGCGTTGTTTACCTAGCTAGGTGCGTTGTTTACCTAGCTAGGTGCGTTGTTTACCTAGCTAGGTTCGTTGTTTACCTAGCTAGGTGCGTTGTTTACCTAGCTAGGTGCGTTGTTTACCTAGCTAGCTAGCTACATGTCTTAAGCTAAAGTGTACAACACCCGTTGAATATGGCAGGTGTCAGTAAACGTCAGCAAAAAAGAGCAAACATTCAAAGGGCATTTTCGTAAAAGTGAGTTTACAAATCTATCAACTTTCAAAGCAGAATTACTTTCCCATTGTTCCTCAACTGTAGTGTATAACATATCATTTTGTAGCTCTGAGTCTCTACTCACCTGGTGAGTGTCTTATCCAACCAGTCCTCTCCTCTTCAGTCTCACTGAGGGAGACTACAAACACACCGTCACAGTGCCGACGAACTAGTGTTAATGAAAGGCAGCAACATGTAGAATCATGGTTTAGAATGGTGTTCAACATGTAGAATCATGGATTAGAATGGTGTTCAACATGTAGAATCATGGTTTAGAATGGTGTTCAACATGTAGAATCATGGTTTAGAATGATGTTCAACATGTAGAATCATGGTTTAGAATGGTGTTCAACATGTAGAATCATGGTTTAGAATGATGTTCAACATGTAGAATCATGGTTTAGAATGGTGTTCAACATGTAGAATCATGGATTAGAATGGTGTTCAACACGTAGAATCATGGTCTAGAATGGTGTTCAACATGTAGAATCATGGTTTAGAATGGTGTTCAACATGTAGAATCATGGTTTAGAATGATGTTCAACATGTAGAATCATGGTTTAGAATGGTGTTCAACATGTAGAATCGTGGTTTAGAATGGTGTTCAACATGTAGAATCATGGTTTAGAATGGTGTTCAACATGTAGAATCATGGATTAGAATGGTGTTCAACACGTAGAATCATGGTCTAGAATGGTGTTCAACATGTAGAATCATGGTTTAGAATGGTGTTCAACATGTAGAATCATGGTTTAGAATGATGTTCAACATGTAGAATCATGGTCTAGAATGGTGTTCAACATGTAGAATCATGGTTTAGAATGGTGTGTTCAACATGTAGAATCATGGTTTAGAATGGTGTTCAACATGTAGAATCATGGTCTAGAATGATGTTCAACATGTAGAATCATGGATTAGAATGGTGTTCAACATGTAGAATCATGGTCTAGAATGGTGTTCAACATGTAGAATCATGGTCTAGAATGGTGTTCAACATGTAGAATTGTCAGGATTTGGCCAGGGTTGTTCCGGTTTTTGGTCACTAGATGCCCCCATTGTGCCTTTTGACCTTTTGTTTTCCCTTGATCCCCATTATTATTTGCACCTGTGCCTCGTTTCCCCTGATTGTATTTAAACCCTTTGTTTTCCTCTGTTCTTTGCTCTGTGTTTGTATGTTAGCACCCAGCCCTAGTACTCTGTGAATGGTGTTCTTGTTGATCATGGTTAGGACTCTCTTGTGGAATTCTGTTTTTTGTTCTTGTTTGTTTGTTTTTGAGTATCTTTTGAGGCTTTTGTGCTTTACCTTCCACCTTGTGGATTTACCTTTTTGTCTTGGAGGATTACCTTTGTTCTTTTAGTAGGTTCCTTTTGAGGTTGTGGAGTTACATGTTTTCCTGAAGAACGTCACTTTTTACTTCATTAAATACACCGTCTCAAGTACTGCTGTGTCTGCCTCATCTTCTGGGATCTGCCGACTATTCGTGGCTCAGTTGGTTAAGTGACTGTTTCTCACTCCGGAGACCCGGGTTCGTAACCGGGTCCTGACAAGAATCATGGATTAGAATGGTGTTCAACATGTAGAATCATGGTTTAGAATGATGTTCAACATGTAGAATCATGGTTTAGAATGGTGTTCAACATGTAGAATCATGGTTTAGAATGGTGTGTTCAACATGTAGAATCATGGTTTAGAATGGTGTTCAACATGTAGAATCATGGTTTAGAATGGTGTTCAACATGTAGAATCATGGTTTAGAATGGTGTTCAACATGTAGAATCATGGTTTAGAATGGTGTGTTCAACCTGTAGAATCATGGTTTAGAATGGTGTTCAACATGTAGAATCATGGTTTAGAATGATGGTGTTCAACATGTAGAATCATGGTTTAGAATGGTGTTCAACATGTAGAATCATGGTTTAGAATGGTGTTCAACATGTAGAATCATGGTTTAGAATGGTGTTCAACATGTAGAATCATGGTTTAGAATGGTGTTCAACATGTAGAATCATAGTTTAGAATGGTGTGTTCAACATGTAGAATCATGGTTTAGAATGGTGATCAACATGTAGAATCATGGTTTAGAATGGTGTTCAACATGTAGAATCATGGTTTAGAATGGTGATCAACATGTAGAATCATGGTTTAGAATGGTGTTCAACATGTAGAATCATGGTTTAGAATGGTGTTCAACATGTAGAATCATGGTTTAGAATGATGTTCAACATGTAGAATCATGGTTTAGAATGGTGTTCAACATGTAGAATCATGGTTTAGAATGGTCTGTTCAACATGTAGAATCATGGTTTAGAATGGTGTTCAACATGTAGAATCATGGTTTAGAATGGTGTGTTCAACATGTAGAATCATGGTTTAGAATGGTGTTCAACATGTAGAATCATGGTTTAGAATGGTGTTCAACATGTAGAATCATGGTTTAGAATGGTGTTCAACATGTAGAATCATGGTTTAGAATGATGTTCAACATGTAGAATCATGGTTTAGAATGGTGTTCAACATGTAGAATCATGGTTTAGAATGATGTTCAACATGTAGAATCATGGTTTAGAATGATGTTCAACATGTAGAATCATGGTTTAGAATGGTGTTCAACATGTAGAATCATGGTTTAGAATGGTGTTCAACATGTAGAATCATGGTTTAGAATGGTGTGTTCAACATGTAGAATCATGGTTTAGAATGGTGTTCAACATGTAGAATCATGGTTTAGAATGGTGTTCAACATGTAGAATGTAAAAAACACATTTTAAAATTTTGCTATATAAGAGTCACATTTGTGATCTGTTGCCACAAGAAATGGGCAACCAGTGAAGAACAAACACCACTGTAAACACAAGCCATCTTTGTCTATTTATTTTCCCTTTTGTACTTTAGCTATTTGCATATCGTAACAAAACTGTAGGACACTTGAACTCTCTCTATTCCTTTGGAAGTTATGAGTGTAATGTTCACGGTTCATTTTTTTATTGTTTATTTCACTTTTGTTAATTATCTATTTAACTTGCTTTGGCATTGTAAACATATCCTTCCCATGCTAATAAAGCCCTTTGAAGTTTATTTAATAGCATCATGGTTTAGAGATGATGTTCAACATGTAGAATCATGGTCTAGAATGGTGTGAGAGAGAATTGAGGTGGGGGCATCTCTGCAGTCTGGCAGACATATCAGTGTGGAGAGGATCACCACCTCAAGGAACCTCAGCAAGACGGAGCTCCTCTTCCTCCCGGGGAAGGGCCCGGAAGATCTTCGCCATCACGAGAGACTCCATGTGTCCTCCTCCCAGAGCGCTAAGAACCTGGCGTGATCCTGGACAACTCAAGGGGGAGAGGCGGTGTCCCGTTCCTGTTTCATGCCTACAACATCCGCAGAGTAATGACCCTGCCTCACACAGGAAGCGGCGCAGGTCCTAATCCAGGCACTTGTCATCTCCCGTCTTGATTACTGCAACTCGCTGTTGGCTGGGCTCCCTGCCTGAGAATTAAACCCTAGACTCATCAGAACGCGATAGCCCGAGAGAGAGACCTTCCCAAGTTCTCTCACGTCACCCCGCTCCTCCGCTCTCTCCACTGGCTTCGAGAAGATCCGCTAGGACCATGGTGCTTGAATGGAGCTGTTCAGGGGGAAGGAGAAAATGCACTGAGAACCTCTGGCCTGTTCCCCTACCCTACCAGGAGAGAGGACCCCTCAGCCCAGAGAAAGAGAGGCGAGAAAGAATTAGAGAGAGTGAGAAGGAGAGAGCACCTAAACCCCATCTAGGACAGGGTAAGTAAGGGTAAGTAATCCTTCTCCCCCCTTCTCCCCCACCAATAGTTGTTCAACTCTTGCTGTGACTGAGAGGAGAAACAAGACAAATGGACATTGGGTTTGTATGTAACACACAGAGAGTAGAGAACTCTTGGATCCCGGTGACTCTCTTGGGTGTGTTCTTGTTTCCGTTTTTGAACTTAACTCTCCTGCTTTTTCCACAGTGGAGGAACATATTCAATCAGATTCCTCCTGTCTTATCCAACCAGATCTCTCTTCTTCAGTCTCACTGAGGGAGACTCCAAACACACCGTCACCGTGCCAACAAAAGCCCGCACCATCACCTGGTAAGTGTTAATGAAAGGCAGCAACATGTAGAATCATGGATTAGAATGGTGTTCAACATGTAGAATCATGGATTAGAATGGTGATCAACATGTAGAATCATGGTTTAGAATGGTGTTCAACATGTAGAATCATGGTTTAGAATGGTGTTCAACATGTAGAATCATGGTTTAGAATGGTGTTCAACATGTAGAATCATGGATTAGAATGGTGTTCAACATGTAGAATCATGGTTTAGAATGGTGTTCAACATGTAGAATCATGGATTAGAATGGTGTTCAACATGTAGAATCATGGTTTAGAATGATGTTCAACATGTAGAATCATGGATTAGAATGGTGTTCAACATGTAGAATCATGGTTTAGAATGGTGTTCAACATGTAGAATCATGGATTAGAATGGTGTTCAACATGTAGAATCATAGTTTAGAATGGTGTTCAACATGTAGAATCATGGTTTAGAATGGTGTTCAACATGTAGAATCATGGTTTAGAATGATGGTGTTCAACATGGAGATTCATGGTTTAGAATGGTGTTCAACATGTAGAATCATGGTTTAGAATGGTGTGTTCAACATGTAGAATCATGGTTTAGAATGGTGTTCAACATGTAGAATCATGGTTTAGAATGGTGTTCAACATGTAGAATCATGGTTTAGAATGGTGTTCAACATGTAGAATCATGGATTAGAATGGTGTTCAACATGTAGAATCATGGTTTAGAATGGTGTTCAACATGTAGAATCATGGTTTAGAATGGTGTTCAACATGTAGAATCATGGATTAGAATGGTGTTCAACATGTAGAATCATGGTTTAGAATGGTGTTCAACATGTAGAATCATGGATTAGAATGGTGTTCAACATGTAGAATCATGGTTTAGAATGGTGTTCAACATTTAGAATGGTGTTCAACATGTAGAATCATGGATTAGAATGATGTTCAACATGTAGAATCATGGTTTAGAATGGTGTTCAACATGTAGAATCATGGTTTAGAATGGTGTTCAACATGTAGAATCATGGTTTAGAATGGTGTTCAACATGTAGAATCATGGTTTAGAATGATGTTCAACATGTAGAATCATGGTTTAGAATGATGTTCAACATGTAGAATCATGGATTAGAATGGTGTTCAACATGTAGAATCATGGTTTAGAATGGTGTTCAACATGTAGAATCATGGTTTAGAATGGTGTTCAACATGTAGAATCATGGTCTAGAATGGTGTTCATGGTTTACTGATGTCATCATGTAGAATCATGGTCTGAATGGTGTATGCAACATGTAGAATTGACCAGGTGGCGATGTCTGGCAGACATATCAGTGTGGATGACGGATCACATGTAGAATCATGGTTTAGAATGATGTTCAACATGTAGAATCATGGATTAGAATGGTGTTCAACATGTAGAATCATGGTTTAGAATGGTGTTCAACATGTAGAATCATGGTTTAGAATGGTGTTCAACATGTAGAATCATGGATTAGAATGGTGTTCAACATGTAGAATCATGGTTTAGAATGATGTTCAACATGTAGAATCATGGATTAGAATGGTGTTCAACATGTAGAATCATAGTTTAGAATGATGTTCAACATGTAGAATCATGGTTTAGAATGGTGTTCAACATGTAGAATCATGGATTAGAATGATGTGTACAACATGTAGAATCATGGTTTAGATTGGTGTTCAACATGTAGAATCATGGTTTAGAATGGTGTTCAACATGTAGAATCATGGATTAGAATGGTGTTCAACATGTAGAATCATGGTTTAGAATGGTGTTCAACATGTAGAATCATGGTTTAGAATGGTGTTCAACATGTAGAATCATTTGTTGGTTAGAATGGTGTTGTTAGAATCCCTTTAGAATGGTGTTCAACATGTAGAATCATGGTTTAGAATGATGTTCAACATGTAGAATCATGGTTTAGAATGGTGTTCAACATGTAGAATCATGGTTTAGAATGGTGTTCAACATGTAGAATCATGGTTTAGAATGGTGTTCAACATGTAGAATCATGGTTTAGAATGATGTTCAACATGTAGAATCATGGTTTAGAATGATGTTCAACATGTAGAATCATGGTTTAGAATGGTGTTCAACATGTAGAATCATGGTTTAGAATGGTGTTCAACATGTAGAATCATGGTTTAGAATGATGTTCAACATGTAGAATCATGGTTTAGAATGGTGTTCAACATGTAGAATCATGGTTTAGAATGGTGTTCAACATGTAGAATCATGGTTTAGAATGATGTTCAACATGTAGAATCATGGATTAGAATGATGTTCAACATGTAGAATCATGGTTTAGAATGGTGTTCAACATGTAGAATCATGGTTTAGAATGGTGTTCAACCTGTAGAATCATGGTTTAGAATGATGTTCAACATGTAGAATCATGGTTTAGAATGATGTTCAACATGTAGAATCATGGTTTAGAATGATGTTCAACATGTAGAATCATGGTTTAGAATGATGTTCAACATGTAGAATCATGGTTTAGAATGATGTTCAACATGTAGAATCATGGTTTAGAATGGTGTTCAACATGTAGAATCATGGTTTAGAATGGTGTTCAACATGTAGAATCATGGTTTAGAATGGTGTTCAACATGTAGAATCATGGTTTAGAATGGTGTTCAACATGTAGAATCATGGTTTAGAATGGTGTTCAACATGTAGAATCATGGATTAGAATGGTGTTCAACATGTAGAATCATGGATTAGAATGGTGTTCAACATGTAGAATCATGGTTTAGAATGGTGTTCAACAGGTAGAATCATGGTTTAGAATGATGTTCAACAGGTAGAATCATGGTCTAGAATGATGTTCAACATGTAGAATCATGGTTTAGAAAGGTGTTCAACATGTAGAATCATGGTTTAGAATGATGTTCAACATGTAGAATCATGGTTTAGAATGGTGTTCAACATGTAGAATCATGGTTTAGAATGGTGTTCAACATGTAGAATCATGGTTTAGAATGATGTTCAACATGTAGAATCATGGTTTATCTATTCAGCAGTCTGATGGTCTGGGGGTAGAAACAGCTGACTAGTGGTGTCTATTCAGCAGTCTGATGGTCTGGGGGAAGAAACAGCTGACTAGTGATGTCTATTCCGCAGTCTGATGGTCTGATGGTGGAAACAGCTGACTAGTGGTGTCTATTCAACAGTCTGATGGTAGAAACAGCTGACTAGTGGTGTCTATTTAGCAGCCTGATGGTGGAAACAGCTGACTAGTGGTGTCTATTCAGCAGCCTGATGGTCTGATGGTAGAAACAGCTGACTAGTGGTGTCTATTTAGCAGTCTGGTGGTAGAAAGAGCTGACTAGTGGTGTCTATTCAGCAGTCTGATGGTAGAAACAGCTGACTAGTGGTGTCTATTCAGCAGTCTGATGGTAGAAACAGCTGACTAGTGGTGTCTATTCCGCAGCCTGATGGTCTGATGGTGGAAACAGCTGACTAGTGATGTCTATTCAGCAGCCTGATGGTAGAAACAGCTGACTAGTGGTGTCTATTCAGCAGTCTGATGGTAGAAACAGCCGACTAGTGGTGTCTATTCAGCAGCCTGATGGTCTGATGGTGGAAACAGCTGACTAGTGGTGTCTATTTAGCAGCCTGATGGTAGAAACAGCTGACTAGTGGTGTCTATTTAGCAGCCTGATGGTAGAAACAGCTGACTAGTGGTGTCTATTCAACAGCCTGATGGTAGAAACAGCTGACTAGTGGTGTCTATTCAGCAGTCTGATGGTAGAAACAGCTGACTAGTGGTGTCTATTTAGCAGCCTGATGGTGGAAACAGCTGACTAGTGGTGTCTATTCAGCAGTCTGATGGTCTGATGGTAGAAACAGCTGACTAGTGGTGTCTATTCAGTAGCCTGATGGTCTGGGGGTAGAAACAGCTGACTAGTGGTGTCTATTCAGCAGTCTGACTAGTGGTGTCTATTCAGCAGTCTGATGGTCTGATGGTAAAACAGCCGACTAGTGGTGTCTATTCAGCAGCCTGATGGTCTGATGGTAGAAACAGCTGACTAGTGGTGTCTATTCAGCAGCCTGATGGTAGAAACAGCTGACTAGTGGTGTCTATTCAGCAGCCTGATGGTAGAAACAGCTGACTAGTGGTGTCTATTCAGCAGCCTGATGGTCTGAGAAAACAGCTGACTAGTGGTGTCTATTCAGCAGTCTGATGGTCTGGGGGAGAAACAGCTGACTAGTGGTGTCTATTCAGCAGCCTGATGGTAGAAACAGCTGACTAGTGGTGTCTATTCAGCAGTCTGATGGTAGAAACAGCTGACTAGTGGTGTCTATTCAGCAGCCTGATGGTCTGAGGTAAAACAGCTGACTAGTGGTGTCTATTCAGCAGCCTGATGGTAGAAACAGCTGACTAGTGGTGTCTATTCAGCAGCCTGATGGTAGAAACAGCTGACTAGTGGTGTCTATTCAGCCTGATGGTCTGATGGTAGAAACAGCTGACTAGTGGTGTCTATTCAGCAGCCTGATGGTGACTAGTGGTGTCTAGAAACAGCTGACTAGTGGTGTCTATTCAGCAGTCTGATGGTAGAAACAGCTGACTAGTGGTGTCTATTCAGCAGCCTGATGGTCTGATGGTAGAAACAGCTGACTAGTGGTGTCTATTCAGCAGCCTGATGGTAGAAACAGCTGACTAGTGGTGTCTATTCAGCAGTCTGATGGTAGAAACAGCTGACTAGTGGTGTCTATTCAGCAGCCTGATGGTAGAAACAGCTGACTAGTGGTGTCTATTCAGCAGTCTGATGGTCTGATGGTAGAAACAGCTGACTAGTGGTGTCTATTCAGCAGCCTGATGGTAGAAACAGCTGACTAGTGGTGTCTATTCAGCAGTCTGATGGTCTGATGGTAGAAACAGCTGACTAGTGGTGTCTATTCAGCAGCCTGATGGTCTGGGGGTAGAAACAGCTGACTAGTGGTGTCTATTCAGCAGTCTGATGGTAGAAACAGCTGACTAGTGGTGTCTATTCAGCAGCCTGATGGTCTGATGGTGGAAACAGCTGACTAGTGGTGTCTATTTAGCAGCCTGATGGTAGAAACAGCTGACTAGTGGTGTCTATTTAGCAGCCTGATGGTAGAAACAGCTGACTAGTGGTGTCTATTCAACAGCCTGATGGTAGAAACAGCTGACTAGTGGTGTCTATTCAGCAGTCTGATGGTAGAAACAGCTGACTAGTGGTGTCTATTTAGCAGCCTGATGGTGGAAACAGCTGACTAGTGGTGTCTATTCAGCAGTCTGATGGTCTGATGGTAGAAACAGCTGACTAGTGGTGTCTATTCGGTAGCCTGATGGTCTGGGGGTAGAAACAGCTGACTAGTGATGTCTATTCAGCAGCCTGATGGTAGAAACAGCTGACTAGTGGTGTCTATTCAGCAGCCTGATGGTAGAAACAGCTGACTAGTGGTGTCTATTCAACAGCCTGATGGTAGAAACAGCTGACTAGTGGTCTCTATTCAGCAGTCTGATGGTAGAAACAGCTGACTAGTGGTCTCTATTCAGCAGTCTGATGGTAGAAACAGCTGACTAGTGGTGTCTATTCAGCAGTCTGATGGTCTGATGGTAGAAACAGCTGACTAGTGGTGTCTATTCAGCAGTCTGATGGTAGAAACAGCTGACTAGTGATGTCTATTCAGCAGCCTGATGGTCTGATGGTGGAAACAGCTGACTAGTGGTGTCTATTCAACAGCCTGATGGTGGAAACAGCTGACTAGTGGTGTCTATTCAACAGTCTGATGGTCTGATGGTAGAAACAGCTGACTAGTGGTGTCTATTCAGCAGTCTGATGGTCTGATGGTAGAAACAGCTGACTAGTGGTGTCTATTCAGCAGTCTGATGGTAGAAACAGCTGACTAGTGATGTCTATTCAGCAGCCTGATGGTCTGATGGTGGAAACAGCTGACTAGTGGTGTCTATTCAGCAGCCTGATGGTCTGATGGTGGAAACAGCTGACTAGTGGTGTCTATTCAACAGCCTGATGGTGGAAACAGCTGACTAGTGGTGTCTATTCAACAGTCTGATGGTCTGATGGTAGAAACAGCTGACTAGTGGTCTCTATTCAGCAGCCTGATGGTCTGGGGGAAGAAACAGCTGACTAGTGGTGTCTATTCAGCAGCCTGATGGTCTGGGGGTATAAGGTGTTAGTTGTGGTCAGTCTGTTAGTTTTAGTCATGATGCTCCTGTACTGGCCGCGTCAGTGTGATGGAAGTGTGGAAAACAGGCAGTGGCTCGGGTGGCTGAGGTCAGCCGACATCACCCGACATCACCCAATGTCTGCCTCCAGTGTCTCTCATTACATTATCCTTCATGATTGATATGATCATTCAGCCACCAGTCTCTCCTCATTACATTATCCTTCATGGTTGATATATTCAATGTCAGCCTCCAGTGTCTCTCATTACATTATCCTTCATGATTGATATGCTCATTCAGCTTCCAGCTTCTCTCATTACATTATCCTTCCTGATGTATATATTCATTCAGCCACTAGTGTCTCTCCTTTTCACATTATCCTTCATGAATGATATATTCATTCAGACACCAGTCTCTCCTCATTACATTATCTTTCCTGATTGATATGTTAATTCAGCCACCAGTGTCTCTCACAGGTAATGGGCTCCTAAGTGGAGCAGGCATTTCATCTAAGTGCTAGAGGTGTCGCTACAGACACCCTGTTTGGGTTCCAGGCTGTGTCACAACCGGCCGTGATTGGGAGTCCCATAGGGTGGCATACAATTAGCCCAGCGTCGTCCGGGTTTGGCCGGTGTAGGCCGTCAATGGAAATAAGAATTTGTTCTTAACTGACTTGCCTAGTTAAACATTTTTATTGAGTGTGTGTGAAGTGAGAGAGAACACTCTGTCAGTGATATGATGAACTATGCAGCAGCATGTGGATTTGCCACTATACAGGTTTGCCACTATAAAGGTTTACCACTATACAGGTTTACCACTATACAGGTTCACCACTATACAGGTTTACCACTATACAGGTTTACCACTATACAGGTTTACCACTATACAGGTTCACCACTATACAGGTTTACCACTATACAGGTTTACCACTATACAGGTTTGCCACTATACAGGTTCACCACTATACAGGTTTACCACTATACAGGTTTACCACTATACAGGTTTACCACTATACAGGTTTACCACTATACAGGTTCACCACTATACAGGTTTACCACTATACAGGTTTACCACTATACAGGTTCACCACTATACAGGTTTACCACTATACAGGTTTACCACTATACAGGTTTACCACTATACAGGTTTACCACTATACAGGTTTACCACTATACAGGTTTACCACTATACAGGTTTACCACTATACAGGTTTACCACTATACAGGTTTACCACTATACAGGTTTACCACTATACAGGTTTACCACTATACAGGTTTACCACTATACAGGTTTACGACTATACAGGTTTACCACTATACAGGTTTACCACTATACAGGTTTACCACTATACAGGTTTACCACTATACAGGTTTACCACTATACAGGTTTACCACTATACAGGTTTGCCACTATACAGGTTTACCACTATAAAGGTTTACCACTATACAGGTTTACCACTATACAGGTTTACCACTATACAGGTTTGCCACTATACAGGTTTACCACTATACAGGTTTACCACTATACAGGTTTACCACTATACAGGTTTACCACTATACAGGTTTATACACTATCCTCCTGACGAGACCGAGAAAAGAGAAACAGAGGAGGAGCCAGAGGAGGAGACAGAGGAGGAGAGGAGGAGACAGAGGAGGAGACAGAGAAACAGAGGAGGAGACAGGGAAACAGAGGAGGAGACAGAGGAGGAGACAGGGAAACAGAGGAGGAGACAGAGGAGGAGAAAGAGAAACAGAGGAGGAGACAGGAGGAGCAGAGGAGGAGACAGGGAAACAGAGGAGGAGACAGAGGAGGAGACAGGGAAACAGAGGAGGAGACAGAGGAGGAGACAGGGAAACAGAGGAGGAGACAGAGGAGGAGACAGAGAAACAGAGGAGGAGACAGAGGAGGAGACAGGGAAACAGAGGAGGAGCAGAGGAGGAGACAGGGAAACAGAGGAGGAGACAGAGGAGGAGACAGGGAAACAGAGGAGGAGACAGAGGAGGAGAAAGAGAAACAGAGGAGGAGACAGAGGAGGAGACAGGGAAACAGAGGAGGAGACAGAGGAGGAGACAGGGAAACAGAGGAGGAGACAGAGGAGGAGAAAGAGAAACATAGGAGGAGACAGAGGAGGAGACAGGGAAACAGAGGAGGAGACAGAGGAGGAGACAGAGAAACAGAGGAGGAGACAGAGGAGGAGACAGGGAAACAGAGGAGGAGACAGAGGAGGAGACAGAGAAACAGAGGAGGAGAGGAGGAGAGAGGAGGAGACAGAGAAACAGAGGAGGAGACAGAGGAGGAGAGGAGGAGACAGAGAAACAGGAGGAGACAGAGAAATAGAGGAGGAGACAGAGGAGGAGAATGAGAAACAGAGGAGGAGACAGAGGAGGAGACAGAGAAACAGAGGAGGAGACAGAGGAGGAGACAGAGAAACAGAGGAGGAGACAGAGAAACAGGGGAGGAGACACAGAGGAGGAGACAGAGAAACAGGGGAGGAGACACAGAGGAGGAGACAGAGGAGGAGACAGAGGAACATAGGAGGAGACAGAGACAGAGGAGGAGACAGAGATACAGAGGAGGAGTCAGAAAGAGAGGAGGAGACAGAGGAACAGAGGAGGAGACAGAGGAGCAGAGGAGGAGACAGAGGAACAGAGGAGGAGGCAGAGGAACAGAGGAGGAGACATAGGAGGAGACATAGGAGGAGACAGAGGAGGAGAAAGAGGAACAGAGGAGGAGACTGAGGAGACAGAGGAGGAGACAGAGGAGGAGACAGAGGAACAGAGGAGGAGACAGAGGAGCAGAGGAGGAGACAGAGGAACAGAGGAGGAGGCAGAGGAACAGAGGAGGAGACATAGGAGGAGACATAGGAGGAGACAGAGGAGGAGAAAGAGGAACAGAGGAGACAGAGAAAGAGAGGAGGAGACAGAGGAACAGAGGAGGAATAGAGGAGGAGACAGAGAAACAGAGGAGGAGAAAGAGAAACAGAGGATGAGGCAGAGGAACAGAGGAGGAGACAGAGGAACAGAGGAGGAGACAGAGGAACAGAGGAGGAGAAGGGAAACAGAGGAGGAGAAAGAGAAACAGAGGATGAGGCAGAGGAACAGAGGAGGAGACAGAGAAACAGAGGAGGAGAAAGAGAAACAGAGGATGAGGCAGAGGAACAGAGGAGGAGACAGAGAAACAGAGGAGGAGAAAGAGAAACAGAGGATGAGGCAGAGGAACAGAGGAGGAGACAGAGAAACAGAGGAGGAGAAAGAGAAACAGAGGATGAGGCAGAGGAACAGAGGAGGAGACAGAGAAACAGAGGAGGAGAAGAGAAACAGAGGAGGAGAAGGGAAACAGAGGAGGAGAAGGGAAACAGAGGAGGAGAAGGGAAACAGAGGAGGAGACAGAGGAGGAGAAGAGAGAAACAGAGGAGGAGACAAAGGAGGAGAGGGAGGAACAGAGGAGGAGAAAGAGGACAGAAGAGGAGACAGAGGAGGAGACAGATGAGGAGACAGATGAACAGAGGAGGAGAGGAGGAGACAGAGAAGGAGAGGAGGAGACAGAGGAGGAGAGGAGGAGTGAGGGAACAGAGGAAGCGACCGAGGAGGAGTCAGAGGAGGAGAAAGAGAAACAGAGGAGGAGACAGAGGAAGAGAGGAGGAGAAGGGAAACAGAGGAGGAGGCAGAGGAGGAGACACAGGAAGAGAGGAGGAGAAGAGAAACAGAGGAGGAGACAGAGGAACAGAGGAGTCAGAGGAGGAGAAGGGAAACAGAGGAGGGGACAGAGAAACAGAGGAGGAGACAGAGGACCGGAGGAGGAGACAGAGGAGGAGAGGAGGAGAAAGGGGAGGAGACAGAGGACAGAGGAGGAGACAGAGGAGGAGACAGAGGAGGAGACAGGAGGAGACAGAGGAAACAGAGGAGGAGACAGAGACACAGAGGAGGAGACAGAGGAGGAGACAGAGGAGGAGAGGAGGAGACAGAGGAGGAGACAGAGACACAGAGGAGGAGGCAGAGGAGGAGACAGAGGAGGAGACAGAGGAGGGAACAGAGGAAGAGACAGAGGAACAGAGGAGGAGGAGGAGGAGTCAGAGGAACAGAGGAGGAGAAAGGGGAGGAGACAGAGGACAGAGGAGGAGACAGAGGAGGAGACAGAGGAGGAGACAGGAGGAGACAGAGGAAACAGAGGAGGAGACAGAGGAGGAGACAGAGACACAGAGGAGGAGACAGAGGAGGAGACAGAGGAGGAGAGGAGGAGACAGAGGAGGAGACAGAGACACAGAGGAGGAGACAGAGGAGGAGACAGAGGAGGAGACAGAGGAGGGAACAGAGGAAGAGACAGAGGAGACAGAGGAGGAGACAGAGGAGGAGAGGAGGAGACAGAGGAACGGAGGAGGAGACAGAGGAACAGAGGAGACAGAGGAACAGAGGAGACAGAGGAACAGAGGAGGAGACAGAGGAACAGAGGAGGAGACAGAGGAACAGAGGAGACAGAGGAACGGAGGAGGAGACAGAGGAACGGAGGAGGAGACAGAGGAACGGAGGAGGAGACAGAGGAACAGAGGAGACAGAGGAACAGAGGAGGAGACAGAGGAACAGAGGAGACAGAGGAACGGAGGAGGAGACAGAGGAACGGAGGAGGAGACAGAGGAACAGAGGAGACAGAGGAACAGAGGAGGAGACAGAGGAACGGAGGAGGAGACAGAGGAACAGAGGAGGAGACAGAGGAACGGAGGAGGAGACAGAGGGACAGAGGAGGAGACAGAGGAACAGAGGAGACAGAGGAACGGAGGAGGGGACAGAGGAACAGAGGAGGAGACAGAGGAACAGAGGAGGAGACAGAGGAACAGAGGAGGAGACAGAGGAACAGAGGAGACAGAGGAACAGAGGAGGAGACAGAGGAACAGAGGAACAGGGGAGGAGACAGAGGAACAGAGGAGGAGACAGAGGAACAGGGGAGGAGACAGAGGAACAGAGGAGGAGACAGAGGAGGAGACAGAGGAACAGAGGAGACAGAGGAACAGTGGAGGAGACAGAGGAGGAGACAGAGGAACGGAGGAGGAGACAGAGGAACAGAGGAGGAGACAGAGGAGGAGACAGAGGAACGGAGGAGGAGACAGAGGAACGGAGGAGGAGACAGAGGAACAGAGGAGGAGACAGAGGAACGGAGGAGGAGACAGAGGAACGGAGGAGGAGACAGAGGAACGGAGGAGGAGACAGAGGAACAGAGGAGGAGACAGAGGAACAGAGGAGACAGAGGAACGGAGGAGGGGACAGAGGAGGAGACAGAGGAACAGAGGAGGAGGAGACAGAGGAACGGAGGAGGAGACAGAGGAACAGAGGAGGAGACAGAGGAACAGAGGAGGAGGCAGAGGAACGGAGGAGGAGACAGAGGAACAGAGGAGGAGACAGAGGAACAGGGGAGGAGACAGAGGAACGGAGGAGGAGACAGAGGAACAGAGGAGGAGACAGAGGAACAGAGGAGGAGACAGAGGAACAGAGGAGACAGAGGAACGGAGGAGGAGACAGAGGAACGGAGGAGGAGACAGAGGAACAGAGGAGGAGACAGAGGAACAGAGGAGACAGAGGAACAGAGGAGGAGACAGAGGAACGGAGGAGGAGACAGAGGAACAGAGGAGGAGTCAGAGGAACAGAGGAGGAGACAGAGGAACAGAGGAGACAGAGGAGGAGGAGACAGAGGAACAGAGGAACAGAGGAGAGAGAGACAGAGGAACAGAGGAGGAGACAGAGGAACAGGGAGGAGGAGACAGAGGAACAGAGGAGGAGACAGAGGAACGCAGAGGAGGAGACAGAGGAACAGGAGGAGGAGACAGAGGAACAGAGGAGAGGAACAGAGGAACAGGAGGAGACAGAGGAACAGAGGAGACAGAGGAACAGAGGAGACAGAGGAGGACAGAGGAGGAGGAGGAGACAGAGGAACAGAGGAGGAGACAGAGGAACAGAGAGGAGACAGAGGAACGGAGGAGGAGACAGAGGAACAGAGGAGGAGACAGAGGAACAGAGGAGGAGACAGAGGAACAGAGGAGACAGAGGAACAGAGGACAGAGGAACAGAGGAGGAGAGGACAGGGAGACAGAGGAACAGAGGAGGAGACAGAGGAACAGAGGAGACAGAGGAACAGAGGAGGAGACAGAGGAGACAGAGGAACGGAGGAGGAGACAGAGGAACAGGAGGAGACAGAGGAACAGAGGAGGAGACAGAGGAACAGAGGAGACAGAGGAACAGAGGAGGAGACAGAGGAACAGAGGAGACAGAGGAGACAGAGGAACAGAGGAGACAGAGGAACAGAGGAGGACAGAGGAACAGAGAGGAGACAGAGGAACAGAGGAGGAGGAACAGAGGAACAGAGGAGGAGACAGAGGAACAGAGGAGACAGAGGAACAGAGGAGGAGACAGAGGAACGGAGGAGGAGACAGAGGAACAGAGGAGAGACAGAGGAACAGAGGAGGAGACAGAGGAACGGAGGAGGAGAACAGAGGAGGAGACAGAGGAGACAGAGGAACAGAGGAGACAGAGGAACAGAGGAGGAGACAGAGGAACAGAGGAGGAGACAGAGGAACAGAGGAGACAGAGGAACGGAGGGAGGAGGACAGAGGAACAGAGAGGAGGAGACAGAGGAACAGAGGAGACAGACAGAGGAACAGAGGAGGGAGACAGAGGAACAGAGGAGGAGACAGAGGAACAGAGGAGGAGACAGAGGAACAGGGAGGGAACAGAGGAGACAGAGGAACAGAGGGAGGAGACAGAGGAACAGAGGAGGAGACAGAGGAACAGAGGAGAGACAGAGGAAGAGGTCAGAGGACAGAGGAACAGAGGAGACAGAGGAACAGAGAGGAGGAGACAGAGGAACAGAGGAGGAGACAGAGGAACAGAGGAGACAGAGGAACAGAGGAGGAGACAGAGGAACGGAGGAGGAGACAGAGGACAGAGGAGAACAGAGGAGGAGACAGAGGAACAGAGGAGGAGACAGAGGAACAGAGGAGGACAGAGGAACAGAGGAGGAGGAGGAGACAGAGGAACAGAGGAGGAGACAGAGGAACGGAGGAGGAGACAGAGGAACAGAGGAGGAGACAGAGGAACAGAGGAGGAGACAGAGGAACAGAGGAGGAGACAGAGGAACAGAGGAGGAGACAGAGACAGAGGAGGACAGAGGAGGAGACAGAGGAACAGAGGAGGAGACAGAGGAACAGAGGAGGAGACAGAGGAACAGAGGAGGAGACAGAGGAACAGAGGAGGAGACAGAGGAACAGAGGAGGAGACAGAGGAACAGAGGAGGAGACAGAGGAACAGAGGAGGAGACAGAGAACAGAGGAGACAGAGGAACAGGAGGAGACAGAGGAACAGAGGAGAGACAGAGGAACAGAGGAGAGGAGACAGAGGAACAGGGAGACAGAGGAACAGAGGAGACAGAGGAACAGAGGAGGAGACAGAGGAACAGAGGAGACAGAGGAACGGAGGAGGAGACAGAGGAACAGAGGAGGAGGCAGAGGAACAGAGGAGGAGACAGAGGAACAGAGGAGGAGACAGAGGAACAGAGGAGGAGACAGAGGAACAGGAGGAGGAGACAGAGGAACAGAGGAGGAGACAGAGGAACAGAGGAGGAGACAGAGGAACAGAGGAGACAGAGGAACAGAGGAGGAGACAGAGGAACAGAGGAGACAGAGGAACGGAGGAGGAGACAGAGGAACAGAGGAGGAGACAGAGGAACAGAGGAGACAGAGGAACAGGAGGAGACAGAGGAACAGAGGAGGAGACAGAGGAACAGAGGAGACAGAGGAACAGAGGAGGAGACAGAGGAACAGAGGAGACAGAGGAACAGAGGAGACAGAGGAACAGAGGAGGAGACAGAGGAACAGAGGAGGAGACAGAGGAACAGAGGAGGAGACAGAGGAACAGAGGAGGAGACAGAGGAACAGAGGAGACAGAGGAACGGAGGAGGAGACAGAGGAACAGAGGAGACAGAGGAACGAAGGAGGAGACAGAGGAACAGAGGAGACAGAGGAACGAAGGAGGAGACAGAGGAACAGAGGAGACAGAGGAACGGAGGAGGAGAACGCGGAAGAGAAACTGAACACAGGCCTGCCTGACTCTGCCACTTTTTAAAAATTTGACATGAGGCTCTGTTGTTGCCTCAGAGCTACAGTAATTTGACATGAGGTTCTGTTGTTGCCTCAGAGCTACAGTAATTTGACATGAGGTTCTGTTGTTGCCTCAGAGCTACAGTAATTTGACATGAGGTTCTGTTGTTGCCTCAGAGCTACAGTAATTTGACATGAGGTTCTGTTGTTGCCTCAGAGCTACAGTAATTTGACATGAGGCTCTGGTGTTGCCTCAGAGCTACAGTAATTTGACATGAGGTTCTGTTGTTGCCTCAGAGCTACAGTAATTTGACATGAGGCTCTGTTGTTGCCTCAGAGCTACAGTAATTTGACATGAGGTTCTGTTGTTGCCTCAGAGCTACAGTAATTTGACATGAGGTTCTGTTGTTGCCTCAGAGCTACAGTAATTTGACATGAGGTTCTGTTGTTGCCTCAGAGCTACAGTAATTTGACATGAGGTTCTGTTGTTGCCTCAGAGCTACAGTAATTTGACATGAGGCTCTGTTGTTGCCTCAGAGCTACAGTAATTTGACATGAGGTTCTGTTGTTGCCTCAGAGCTACAGTAATTTGACATGAGGTTCTGTTGTTGCCTCAGAGCTACAGTAATTTGACATGAGGTTCTGTTGTTGCCTCAGAGCTACAGTAATTTGACATGAGGTTCTGTTGTTGCCTCAGAGCTACAGTAATTTGACATCAGGTTCTGTTGTTGCCTCAGAGCTACAGTAATTTGACATGAGGTTCTGTTGTTGCCTCAGAGCTACAGTAATTTGACATGAGGCTCTGTTGTTGCCTCAGAGCTACAGTAATTTGACATGAGGCTCTGTTGTTGCCTCAGAGCTACAGTAATTTGACATCAGGTTCTGTTGTCGACTCAGTAATTTAACATCAGGTTCTGTTGTCGACTCAGTAATTTGAGTTTTTGACAAGTTCCTAATGTCCGTTCATTGTCCTTGTTCTATGTATTGCGTGGACATGTAATGTGAAACAACATTCTGGTAACCTTGGCAAGCAAAATTAGCTCAATATCAAGGTATGCTTTTATTTGAAGAGTAAATCAACTACTGATTGATTACTTGTTAATTAAATGAGCTTTAGTTTTTTACACAATGTACCCAAAGTAACAGTAGTTATACTGGATTAGGATTCTACCTTCCACCGCTATTCCTCCTCTCTCTCTTCACCTCCTCCTCTCTTCTCCTCCTCCTTCTCCTCCTCCCCCTCTCTTCTCCTCCCCCTCTCTTCTATCCTCCCCCTCTCTTCTCCTCCTCCTTCTCCTCCTCTCTCCTCCTCCTCCCCCTCTCTTCTATCCTCCCCCTCTCTTCTCCTCCTCCTCTCTTCTCCTCCCCCTCTCTTCTATCCTCCCCCTCTCTTCTCCTCCTCCTTCTCCTCCTCTCTCCTCCTCCTCCCCCTCTCTTCTATCCTCCCCCACTCTTCTCCTCCTCCTTCTCCTCCTCCCCCTCTCTTCTCCTCCCCCACTCTTCTCCTCCTCCTTCTCCTCCTCCTCTCTTCTCCTTTTCCTCCCCCACTCTTCTCCTCCTCCCCCCCCACTCTTCTCCTCCTCCTTCTCCTCCTCCCCCTCTCTTCTCCTCCCCCTCTCTTCTCCTCCTACTCTCTTCACCTCCTCCTCCTCCTTTCTCTCTTCTCCTCCTCCTACTCTCTTCTCCTTCTCCCTCTCTCTTCTCCTCCTCCTACTCTCTTCTCCTCCTCCTTCTCCTCCTCTCTCTCTTCTCCTCTCCTTCTCCTCCTTCTCCTCCTCCCCCTCTCTTCTCCTCCTCCCGCTCTCTTCTCCTCCTTCTCTTCCTCCCCCTCTCTTCTCCTCCTGATCCTCTCTTCTCCTTCTCCTTCTCCTCCCCTTTCTCCTCATCCTCCTCCTCCTCCCCGTCTCTTCTCCTCCTCCCCTCTCCTCTACTTTCCAGAGGTTTTCTCCATCATGTCAGATTCTTAGGACTTCTTGATTGTCTTCTTGTCATGTCAAGAGCCTCTCTCTCTCTCTCTCTCTCTCTCTCTCTCTCTCTCTCTCTCTCTCACTCACTCACTCACTCACTCACTCACTCACTCACTCACTCACTCACTCACTCACTCACTCACTCACTCACTCACTCACTCACTCACTCACTCACTCACACACACCATCCAGTGAAAGTGGATGAGGGAGAGAGAAAGAGAAGAAAAGGAGAGAGAGAGAGAAAGAGAGAGAGAAAGGAAAACCTCCATGTCCTGATAGATGTCCCTCTATATCACTGAAATCATTTCCCTCCTCTCTTCCCTTGTTTTCCTTGTTTTATTTCACTCTGCCCACAAAGGACTTGTAGACGTCAGTTAAATGTCTTGTTAAACAGAGAGGAACTCTAACATCTCTCCTTGTTCTTTTCCCCTCAAGGGACAATGTTATTTTCCTCAGCTCGCTCTCCCACTCTCTATTCTTCCCGCCCTCTCTCTCCTCTATCTCCACTCCCTCTCTACTCTTCCCTCCCTCTCTACTATGGTGGTAGGAGTAGTGATGGTGGTAGTGATGGTGGTAGTGGAAGTAGTAGTGATGGTGGTAGTAGTAGTGATGGTGGTAGTAGTAGTATGAGTGATGGTGATGGTGGTAGTAGTAATAGTAGTGATGGTGGTAGTGGTAGTAGTAGTGATGGTGGTAGTAGTAGTGATGGTGGTAGTGGTAGTGATGGTAGTGGTAGTAGTAGTGATGGTGGTAGTAGTAGGGATGGTGGTAGTGGTAGTAGTAGTGATGGTGGTAGTAGTAGTGATGGTGGTAGTGGTAGTAGTAGTGATGGTGGTAGTAGTAGTGATGGTGGGAGTAGTAGTAATGGTGGTAGTAGTGGTGATTGTGCTAGTAGTAGGGATGGTGTTAGTAGTAGTGATGGTGGTAGTAGTAGTGATGGTGGTAGTGGTAGTAGTAGTGATGGTGGTAGTTGTAGTAGTGATGGTGGAGTAGTAGTGATGGTGGTAGTGGTAGTAGTAGTGATGGTGGTAGTAGTAATGGTGGTAGTAGTAGTGATTGTGCTAGTAGTAGGGATGGTGTTAGTAGTAGTGATGGTGGTAGTAGTAGTGATGGTGGTAGTGGTAGTAGTAGTGATGGTGGTAGTGGTAGTAGTAGTGATGGTGTTAGTAGTAGTGATGGTGGTAGTAGTAGTGATGGTGGTAGTAGTAGTGATGGTGGTAGTGGTAGTGATGGTGGTAGTGATGGTGGTAGTAGTAGTGATGGTGGTAGTGGTAGTAGTAGTGATGGTGGTAGTAGTAGTGATGGTGGTAGTGGTAGTAGTAGTGATGGTGGTAGTAGTAGTGATGGTGGTAGTAGTAGTGATGGTGGTAGTGGTAGTGATGGTGGTAGTGATGGTGGTAGTAGTAGTGATGGTGGTAGTGGTAGTAGTAGTAATGGTGGTAGTAGTAGTGATGGTGGTAGTAGAAGTGATGGTGCTAGTAGTAGTGATGGTGGTAGTGGTAGTAGTAGTCATGGTGGTAGTAGTACTGATGGTGGTAGTAGTAGTGATGGTGGTAGTGGTAGTAGTATGATGTTGGTAGTCGTAGTGATGGTGGTAGTAGTAGTGATGGTAGTCGTAGTGATGGTGGTAGTGGTAGTGGTAGTGATGGTGGTAGTAGTAGTGATGGTGGAAGTAGTAGTGATGGTGGTAGTAGTAGTGATGGTGGCAGTGGTAGCTGTAGTGATGGTGGTAGTAGTAGTGATGGTGGTAGTAGTAGTAGTGATGGTGGTAGTAGTAGTGATGGTGGTAGTAGTATGATGTTGGTAGTGGTAGTAGTAGTGATGGTGGTAGTAGTAGTGATGGTGGTAATAGTAGTATGAGTGATGGTGGTAGTGGTAGTAGTAGTGATGGTGGTAGTATAAGTGATGGTGGTAGTAGTAGTAGTAGTGATGGTGGTAGTAGTAGTAGTAGTGATGGTGGTAGTAGTAGTGATGGTGGTAATAGTAGTATGAGTGATGGTGGTAGTGGTAGTAGTAGTTATGGTGGTAGTATAAGTGATGGTGGTAGTAGTAGTAGTAGTGATGGTGGTAGTGGTAGTAGTAGTGATGGTGGTAGTAGTAGTAGTAGTAGTGATGGTGGTAGTAGTAGTGATGGTGGTAATAGTAGTAGTAGTGATGGTGGTAGTAGTAGTAGTGATGGTGGTAGTAGTAGTAGTAGTGATGGTGGTAGTAGTAGTGATGGTGGTAATAGTAGTGATAGTGGTAGTAGTAGTGATGGTAGTGGTAGTAGTAGTAGTGATGGTGGTAGTGGTCGTGATGGTGGTAGTAGTAGTGATGGTGGTAGTAGTAGTGATGGTGGTAGTAGTAGTGATGGTGGTAGTAGTAGTGATGGTGGTAGTAGTAGTAGTAGTGATGGTGGTAGTAGTAGTAGTAGTGATGGTGGTAGTAGTAGTAGTAGTGATGGTGGTAGTAGTAGTGATGGTGGTAATAGTAGTATGAGTGATGGTGGTAGTGGTAGTAGTAGTGATGGTGGTAGTATAAGTGATGGTGGTAGTAGTAGTAGTAGTGATGGTGGTAGTGGTAGTAGTAGTGATGGTGGTAGTGGTAGTGATGGTGGTAGTAGTAGTGATGGTGGTAGTAGTAGTGATGGTGGTAGTAGTAGTGATGGTGGTAGTAGTAGTAGTGATGGTGGTAGTAGTAGTGATGGTAGTAGTAGTAGTAGTGATGGTAGTAGTGGTAGTAGTAGTAATGATGGTGGTAGTAGTAGTGGTGATGGTAGTAGTGGTAATGATGATGGTAGTGATAGTAGTAGTAGCAATGATGGTAGTGGTAGTAGTAGTGATGGTAGTAGTAGTAGTGATGGTAGTAGTAGTGATGGTGGTAGTAGTAGTAGTAGTGATGGTGGTAGTAGTAGTGATCATTGTAGTAGTAGTGATGGTGGTAGTGGTAGTGGTAGTAGTAGTGATGGTGGTAGTAGTAGTAGTTGTGATGGTGGTAGTAGTAGTGATGGTGGTAGTAGTAGTGATGGTGGTAGTGGTAGTGATGGTGGTAGTGGTAGTGATGGTGGTAGTAGTAGTGATGGTGGTAGTAGTAGTCATGGTGGTAGTAGTAGTGATGGTGGTAGTGGTAGTGATGGTGGTAGTGGTAGTGATGGTGGTAGTAGTAGTGATGGTGGTAGTAGTAGTCATGGTGGTAGTAGTAGTGATGGTGGTAGTGGTAGTGATGGTGGTAGTGGTAGTGGTAGTGGTAGTAGTAGTCATGGTGGTAGTAGTAGTGATAGTGGTAGTAGTAGTGATGGTAGTGGTAGTAGTAGTAGTGATGGTGGTAGTGGTCGTGATGGTGGTAGTAGTAGTGATGGTGGTAGTAGTAGTGATGGTGGTAGTAGTAGTGATGGTGGTAGTAGTAGTGATGGTGGTAGTAGTAGTAATGGTAGTGGTGGTAGTAGTAGTGGTGATGGTAGTAGTGGTAATGATGATGGTAGTGATAGTGGTAGTAGTGATGGTGGTAGTAGTAGTAGTGATGGTGGTAGTAGTAGTGGTGATGGTAGTAGTGGTAATGATGATGGTAGTGATAGTAGTAGTAGTGATGGTGGTAGTAGTAGTAGTGATGGTGGTAGTAGTAGTAGTGATGGTGGTAGTAGTAGTAGTGATAGTAGTAGTGCAATGATGGTAGTGGTAGTGGTAGTAGTAGTGATGGTGGTAGTAGTAGTGATGGTGGTAGTAGTAGTGATCATTGTAGTAGTAGTGATAGTGGTAGTAGTAGTGATGGTGGTAGTGGTAGTAGTAGTGATGGTGGTAGTGGTAGTAGTAGTGATGGTGGTAGTAGCAGTAGTGATGGTGGTAGTAGTAGTGGTGATAGTAGTAGTAGCAATGATGGTAGTGGTAGTGGTAGTAGTAGTGATGGTGGTAGTAGTAGTGATGGTGGTAGTAGTAGTGATCATTGTAGTAGTAGTGATAGTGGTAGTAGTAGTGATGGTGGTAGTGGTAGTAGTAGTGATGGTGGTAGTAATAGTGATGGTGGTAGTAGTAGTAGTAGTGCTGGTGGTAGTAGTAGTAATGGTGGTAGTAGTAGTGATGGTGGTAGTGGTAGTGATGGTGGTAGTAGTGATGGTGGTAGTAGTAGTGATGGTGGTAGTAGTGGTAATGATGTTGGTAGTAGTAGTGATGGTGGTAGTAGTGGTAATGATAGTGGTGATGGTAGTAGTGATGGTAGTAGTAGTAGTGATGGTGGTAGTAGTAGTGATGGTGGTAGTAGTAGTGATGGTGGTAGTAGTAGTAGTGATGGTGGTAGTAGTGATGGTGGTAGTAGTAGTAGTGATGGTGGTAGTAGTAGTGATGGTGGTAGTAGTAGTGATGGTGGTAGTAGTAGTGATGGTGGTAGTAGTAGTGATGGTGGTAGTAGTAGTAGTGATGGTGGTAGTAGTAGTAGTGATGGTGGTAGTAGTGGTGATGTAATGGTGAAGCTGACAGTTATAGTTTCGTTTTCCATGTTTAGCTTTTTATATCAATTATATTTCTGCTATTGCTATAGGATGGAGACAGAGTGAGAGAGGAAGGTAGGAGTAGTGATGGTGGTAGTGGTAGTAGAGAGAGGAAGGTAGGAGTAGTGATGGTGGTAGTAGAGAGAGGAAGGTAGGAGTAGTGATGGTGGTGGTAGAGAGAGGAAGGTAGGAGTAGTGATGATGGTAGTAGAGAGAGGAAGGTAGGAGTAGTGATGGTGGTAGTAGAGAGAGGAAGGTAGGAGTAGTGGTGGTGGTAGTGGTAGTAGAGAGAGGAAGGTAGGAGTAGTGATGGTGGTAGTAGAGAGAGGAAGGTATGAGTAGTGATGGTGGTAGTAGAGAGAGGAAGGTAGGAGTAGTGATGGTGGTAGTAGAGAGAGGAAGGTAGGAGTAGTGATGGTGGTAGTAGAGAGAGGAAGGTAGGAGTAGTGATGGTGGTAGTAGAGAGAGGAAGGTAGGAGTAGTGATGGTGGTAGTGGTAGTAGAGAGAGGAAGGTAGGAGTAGTGATGGTGGTAGTAGAGAGAGGAAGGTAGGAGTAGTGATGGTGGTAGTAGAGAGAGGAAGGTAGGAGTAGTGATGGTGGTAGTAGAGAGAGGAAGGTAGGAGTAGTGATGATGGTAGTAGAGAGGAAGGTAGGAGTAGTGATGGTGGTAGGGGTAGTAGAGAGAGGAAGGTAGGAGTAGTGATGGTGGTAGTAGAGAGGAAGGTAGGAGTAGTGGTGGTGGTAGTGGTAGTAGAGAGGAAGGTAGGAGTAGTGATGGTGGTAGTAGAGAGAGGAAGGTAAGAGAAGTGATGGTGGTAGTAGAGAGAGGAAGGTAGGAGTAGTGATGGTGGTAGTAGAGAGAGGAAGGTAGGAGTAGTGATGGTGGTAGTAGAGAGGGAAGGTAGGAGTAGTGATGATGGTAGTAGAGAGAGGAAGGTAGAGTAGTGATGGTGGTAGTGGTAGTAGAGAGGGAAGGTAGGAGTAGTGATGATGGTAGTAGAGAGAGGAAGGTAGGAGTAGTGATGGTGGTAGTAGAGAGAGGAAGGTAGGAGTAGTGATGATGGTAGTAGAGAGAGGAAGGTAGGAGTAGTGATGGTGGTAGTAGAGAGAGGAAGGTAGGAGTAGTGGTAGTGGTAGTAGAGAGAGGAAGGTAGGAGTAGTGATGATGGTAGTAGAGAGAGGAAGGTAGGAGTAGTGATGGTGGTAGTGGTGGTAGAGAGAGGAAGGTAGGAGTAGTGAAATAGATGTGACATGGTGAGTGGTACTTTCTCTTTACTTATAGAGAGAGGAGAGGAGAGGTGGAGACTAGGAGAGGAGGAGAGGAGGAGAGATGAAGAGGAGGAGAGATGAAGAGGAGGAGAGATGGAGAGATGGAGAGGAGGAGACTATGAGAGGAGACTAGGAGAGGAGGAGAGATGGAGAGGAGGAGAGATGGAGAGGAGGAGAGATGAAGAGGAGGAGAGATGGAGAGATGGAGAGGAGGAGATTATGAGAGGAGACTAGGAGAGGAGGAGAGATGAAGAGGAGGAGAGATGGAGAGGAGGAGACTATGAGAGGAGACTAGGAGAGGAGGAGAGATGGAGAGGAGGAGAGATGGAGAGATGGAGAGGAAGAGAGATGGAGAGGAGGAGACTAGGAGAGGAGGAGATGTGGAGAGGAGAGGAGGAGAGATGCAGAGGGGGGAGGAGGAGTGAAAAGGAGTAGATGAGGAAGGAGAGAGGAATAAGAGAGGTGGAGAGGTAAAGGCCATTGTCCAATGGCGATAGCAAGATATAGAGAGAGGGAGGAGAAGAGAGATGAAGGGAGGAGAGGTGAGGAGAGATGGAAGGAGGAGAGATGAGGAGAGATGGAGGGAGGAGAGGAGAGGAGAGAAGGACTGATTAGAGTTGAGGTGAGATGGGGGGAGGAGAGGAGAGATGGACTGATGCGAGGTAAGGAGAGATGGGGGGAGGAGAGGAGAGGAGATGAGAGGAAGCATATGGAGCCCTTCACCTCAGCCTGTCCAGAGAGATGAGATTACTCTGCACTCACTCTCTCTCTCACGCATGCAAAAACGCACGCAGGCACGCAAATGCACACACACACACGCACATGCACACACACAAGCTGGAGTTTTGAGTCTTAGGATGGGTTCACTACTTTTGACCAGGGCTTGTAGGCAATAGGGTGCAGACTTAGCATGATTGACAAGCCGCTACAAATAGATAGAAAATGATGGAGAGACAGAGAAGGAGGGATGGAGCAGAATACTGATAGGATGTTTAGTTGTTTTCACTGGTTTTCAGAAAGTGGTTCTATCATTTGCTTGGAAGTGTTGGCCTGAATGGGCACATCACTGTCATGTGACAACATCAAAACATTCTCTCTATACAGTGGCTCGTGAAAGTATTCACCCTCGTTGGCATCTTTCCTATTTTGTTGCCTTATACAACTTGAAATTTAAATGTATTTTTTTGGGGGGGGGAGGGGTGTAACATTTGATTTACACAACATGCCAACCACTTTGAAGATTCAAAACATTTTTATTGTGAAGAAAAAAGGAAGAAATAAGACAACCTAGAAAACCTTAGAGTGCAAACAAACAACAAATTAGACAACAACAAAAAAACTGAAAACTTGAGAAACTATTAACCCCCCAAATGTCAGTACTTTGTAGAGACACCTTTTGCACCAATTACAGCTGCAAGTATCTTGGGGTATGTCTCTATAAGCTTGGCACATCTAGCCACTTGGATGTTTGCCCATTCTTCAAGGCAAAACTGCTCCAGCTCCTTCAAGTTGGATGGATTCTGCTGGTGTACAGCAATCTTTAGGTCATACCACAGATTCTCAATTGGATTAAGGTCTGGGCTTTGACTAGGTCATTCCAAGACATTTAAATGTTTCTCCTTAAACCACTTGAGTGTCGCTTTAGCAGTATGCTCCGGGTCATTCGTCCTGCTGGAAGGTGAACCTCCGTCCCAATCTCAAATCTCTGGAAGACTGAAACAGGTTTCCCTGTATATAGCTACATCCATTATTCCTTAAATTCTGACCAGTTTCACAGACTCCACCAATGAAAAACATCCCCACAGCATGATGCTGCCACCGCCATGCGGGGATGGGGATCTCTGGGTGATGAGGTGTTTTTGGTTTCTGCCAAACATAGCGTTTTTCATGATGGCCAAAATATTCAATTTTAGTTTAATCTGACCAGAGAACCTACTTCCATGACATGAAATTCAAATAAAAATCCATTTAAATTACAGGCAACAAAATAGGAGAAACGCCAAGGGGATGAATACTTTTTGCCAGGCCCTGTATCTGTCTTCATCTGTCTTCTTCCATATCTTCTCTCACCTTGGTTTCTTCATCTCTCCAGCTCTCCCTCTATCCTTGAATCTCACTCTCTCCATCCATCCATATTTCATTCCTTCCCTCCAGCTCTCTCTCTCTCTGTAAATCCCAGCGGTCCAATCTGGTCTTCCCTGTATTAATGTTAATGGAATCACAATCAGTGTATAAAACACTGTCTATTTACCCAGTATTACACACTGTGTGTGTGTGTGTGTGTATGTGTGTCAGTGGAGGCTGGTGGGAGGAGATTTAGGAGGATGGGCTCAAGGAGTCATTTTACATGTATGATGTGTTTGATACCGTTCCATTTATTACATCCCAGCCATGACAATGAGCCTTCTTCTCTCTCTCTCTCTCTCTCTCTCTCTCTCTCTCTCCTTCCCTCCCTCTCTCTCTTTCTCTTTTTCATTCCCTCTCCTCTCTCTCTCTCTCTCTCTCCTTCCCTCTCCTCTGTCTTTCTCTCTCTTTCCCTCTCCTCTCTTTCTCTCTCTCCTTCCCTCTCCTCTCTTTCTCTCTCTCCTCCCCTCTCCTCTCTTTGACTCTCTCCTTCCCTCCTCTCTTTCTCTCTCTCCTTCCTCTCCTCTCTCTTTCTCTCTCCTTCCCTCTCCTCTCTCTTTCTCTCTCATTCCCTCTCCCCTCTCTCTCTCTCTCTCTCCTTCCTTCTCTCTCTCTCTCTCTCTCTCTCTCTCTCTCTCTCTCTCTCTCTCTCCTCCCCTCTCTCTCTCTCCTCCTCTCTCTCTCCTTCCCTCTCCTCTCTCTCTCCTCCCCTGTGCATGCAAACTAGGCCTACTGATGTCCTGTTCGGTTTGAGAGGGAGAGCTTGAAGATGAGTTTGGGCTCCTGAGCGGTCTGCATCTCCCTCTCCTCTCTCTCTCTCTCTCCTTCCCTCTCCTCTCTTTTTCTCTCTCCTCTCCTCTCTCTCTTTCTCTCTCTCCTTCCCTCTCTTCTCTTTCTCTCTTTCCTTCCCTCTCTTCTCTTCCCTCTTCTCCTCTCTCTCTCCCCTCTCCTCTCTTTCTCTTTTTCATTCCTCCCCTCTCCTCTCTTTCTCTCTTTCCTTCCCTCTCCTCTCTTTCTCTCTCTCCTTCCATCTCTTCTCTTTCTTTCTCTCTCTCCTCCCCTCTCCTCTCTTTCTCTCTCTCTCCTCCCCTCTCCTCTCTTTCTCTCTTTCCTTCCCTCTCCTCTCTTTCTCTCTCTCCTTCCCTCTCTTCTCTTTCTTTCTCTCTCTCCTCCCCTCTCCTCTCTTTCTCTCTCTCTCTCTCCCCTCTCCTCTCTTTCTCTCTTTCCTTCCCTCTCCTCTCTTTCTCTCTCTCCTTCCCTCTTTCTCTCTCTCCTCCCCTCTCCTCTCTTTCTCTCTCTCCTCCCCTCTCCTCTCTTTCTCTCTCCTCCCCTCTCCTCTCTTTCTCTCTCTCCTCCCCTCTCCTCTATTTCTCTCTCTCCTCCCTCTCCTCTCTCTTTCTCTCTTTCCTTCCCTCTCCTCTCCTTCCCTCTCCTCTCTTTCTCTCTCTCCTTCCCTCTCCTCTCTTTCTCTCTCTCTCTCCTCTCTCCTCTCTTTTCTCTCTCTCTTTCCCTCTCCCCTCTCTCTCTCCCCCTCTCCTCTCTTTCTCTCTCTCTTTCCCTCTCCTTCTCTCTCTCCTTCCCTCTCCTCTCTTTCTCTCTCTCATTCCCTCTCCTCTCTTTCTCTGTTTCTCTCTCTCTCCTCCCCTCTCCTCTCTTTCTCTCTTTCCTTCCCTCTCCTCTCTTTCTCTCTCTCCTTCCCTCTCTTCTCTTTCTTTCTCTCTCTCCTCCCCTCTCCTCTCTTTCTCTCTCTCTCCTCCCCTCTCCTCTCTTTCCTTCCCTCTCCTCTCTTTCTCTCTCTCCTTCTCTCTCTCCACTCTTTCTCTCTCTCTCCCCTCTCCTCTCTTTCTCTCTCTCCTCCCCTCTCCTCTCTTTCTCTCTCTCCTCCCTCTCCTCTCTTTCTCTCTCTCCTTCCCTCTCCTCTCTTTCTCTCTCTCCCCCCTCTCCTCTCTCTTTCTCTCTTTCCTTCCCTCTCCTCTCCTTCCCTCCTCTCTTTCTCTCTCTCCTTCCCTCTCCTCTCTTTCTCTCTCTCCTCTCTTTCTCTCTCTCTTTCCCTCTCCTCTCTCTCTCTCTCTCCTCCCTCTCCTCTCTTTCTCTCTCTCTTTCCCTCTCCTCTCTTTCTCTCTCTCCATCCCTCTCCTCTCTTGCTCTCCCTCATTCCCTCTCCTCTCTTTCTCTCTTTCTCTCTCTCCTCCCCTCTCCTCTCTTTCTCTCTCTCCTCCCCTCTCCTCTCTTTCTCTCTCCTCCCTCTCCTCTCTTTCTCTCTCTCCTTCCCTCTCCTCTCTTTCTCTCTCTCCTTCCTCTCTCTCTCTCTTTCTCTCTCTCCTCCCCTCTCCTCTCTTTCTCTCTCTCCTTCCCTCTCCTCTCTTTTTCTCTCTCCTCTCCTCTCTCTCTTTCTCTCTCTCCTTCCCTCTCTTCTCTTTCTCTCTTTCCTTCATCCTCTCTCTCTCCTTCCCTCTCTCTCCTCTCTCTCTCCTTCCCTCTCCTCTCTTTCTCTTTTTCATTCCCTCCCCTCTCCTCTCTTTCTCTCTTTCCTTCCCTCTCCTCTCTTTCTCTCTCTCCTTCCATCTCTTCTCTTTCTTTCTCTCTCTCCTCCCCTCTCCTCTCTTTCTCTCTCTCTCCCCTCTCCTCTCTTTCTCTCTTTCCTTCCCTCTCCTCTCTTTCTCTCTCTCCTTCCCTCTCTTCTCTTTCTTTCTCTCTCTCCTCCCCTCTCCTCTCTTTCTCTCTCTCTCCTCCCCTCTCCTCTCTTTCTCTCTTTCCTTCCCTCTCCTCTCTTTCTCTCTCTCCTTCCCTCTCTTTCTCCTCTCTTTCTCTCTCTCCTCCCCTCTCCTCTCTTTCTCTCTCTCCTCCCCTCTCCTCTCTTTCTCTCGCTCCTCCCCTCTCCTCTATTTCTCTCTCTCCTCCCCTCTCCTCTCTCTTTCTCTCTTTCCTTCCCTCTCCTCTCCTTCCCTCTCCTCTCTTTCTCTCTCTCCTTCCCTCTCCTCTCTTTCTCTCTCTCCTCCTCTCTCCTCTCTTTCTCTCTCTCTTTCCCTCTCCCCTCTCTCTCTCCCCCTCTCTCTCTTTCTCTCTCTCTTTCCTCTCCTTCTCTCTCTCCTTCCCTCTCCTCTCTTTCTCTCTCTCATTCCCTCTCCTCTCTTTCTCTGTTTCTCTCTCTCTCCTCCCCTCTCCTCTCTTTCTCTCTTTCCTTCCCTCTCCTCTCTTTCTCTCTCTCCTTCCCTCTCTTCTCTTTCTTTCTCTCTCTCCTCCCCTCTCCTCTCTTTCTCTCTCTCTCCTCCCCTCTCCTCTCTTTCCTTCCCTCTCCTCTCTTTCTCTCTCTCCTTCCCTCTCTCTCTCCACTCTTTCTCTCTCTCCTCCCTCTCCTCTCTTTCTCTCTCTCCTCCCCTCTCCTCTCTTTCTCTCTCTCCTCCCTCTCCTCTCTTTCTCTCTCTCTCTTCCCTCTCCTCTCTTTCTCTCTCTCCCCCTCTCCTCTCTCTTTCTCTCTTTCCTTCCCTCTCCTCTCCTTCCCTCTCCTCTCTTTCTCTCTCTCCTTCCCTCTCCTCTCTTTCTCTCTCTCCTCCTCTCTCCTCTCTTTCTCTCTCTCTTTCCCTCTCCTCTCTCTCTCTCTCTCCTCCCCTCTCCTCTCTTTCTCTCTCTCTTTCCCTCTCCTCTCTTTCTCTCTCCATCCCTCTCCTCTCTTGCTCTCCCTCATTCCCTCTCCTCTCTTTCTCTCTTTCTCTCTCTCCTCCCCTCTCCTCTCTTTCTCTCTCTCCTCCCCTCTCCTCTCTTTCTCTCTCCTCCCCTCTCCTCTCTTTCTCTCTCTCCTTCCCTCTCCTCTCTTTCTCTCTCTCCTTCCCTCTCTCTCTCCACTCTTTCTCTCTCTCCTCCCCTCTCCTCTCTTTCTCTCTCTCCTCCCCTCTCTCTCTTTCTCTCTCTCCTCCCCTCTCCTCTCTTTCTCTCTCTCCTTCCCTCTCCTCTCTTTCTCTCTCTCCCCCCTCTCCTCTCTCTTTCTCTCTTTCCTTCCCTCTCCTCTCCTTCCCTCTCCCCTCTTTCTCTCTCTCCTTCCCTCTCCTCTCTTTCTCTCTCTCCTCCTCTCTCTCTCTTTCTCTCTCTCTTTCCCTCTCCTCTCTCTCTCTCTCTCCCCTCTCCTCTCTTTCTCTCTCTCCATCCCTCTCCTCTCTTGCTCTCCCTCATTCCCTCTCCTCTCTTTCTCTCTTTCTCTCTCTCCTCCCCTCTCCTCTCTTTCTCTCTCTCCTCCCCTCTCCTCTCTTTCTCTCTCCTCCCCCTCTCCTCTCTTTCTCTCTCTCCTTCCCTCTCCTCTCTCTCTCTCTCTCTCTCTCTCTCTCTCTTCTCTCTCTCTCTCTCTCTCCTCCCCTTTCTATCTCTCCTCCCCTCTCTCTTTCTCTCTCTCCTCCCCTCTCTCTCTCTTTCTCTCTCTCCTTCCCTCACTCTCTCTCTCCTCCCCTCTCCTCTCTTTCTCTCTCTCCTTCCCTCCTCTCTCTCTCTCTCCTCCCTTCTCCTCTCTTTCTCTCTCCTCCCCTCTCCTCTCTTTCTCTCTCTCTTTCCCTCTCCTCTCTTTCTCTCTCTCTTTCCCTCTCCTCTCTTTCTCTCTCTCCTTCCCTCTCCTCTCTTTCTCTCTCTCCTCTATTTCTCTCTCTCCTCCTCTCTTTCTCTCTCTCCTTCCCTCTCTTTCTCTCTCTCTTTTCCCTCTCCTCTCTCTCTCTCCTCCCCTCTCCTCTCTTTCTCTCTCTCCTCCCCTCTCCTCTCTTTCTCTCTCTCCTCCCCTCTCCTCTCTCTCTTTCTCTCTCTCCTTCCCTCTCCATCTCTCTCTCTCACTATCCTCCCAACTCTCCTCCTCCCTTTTGTTAAAAATGTCTACATAGCCTTCATAGATAATTGTAGAGACCAGCTGACTATTATTCATGGAGAGACCAGCTGAATATTATACATGTAGAGACCAGCTGAATATTATACATGTAGAGACCAGCTGACTATTATACATGTAGAGACCAGCTGAATATTATACATGTAGAGACCAGCTGACTATTATACATGGAGAGACCAGCTGAATATTATACATGGAGAGACCAGCTGACTATTATACATGTAGAGACCAGCTGAATATTATACATGTAGAGACCAGCTGACTATTATACATGGAGAGACCAGCTGACTATTATACATGTAGAGACCAGCTGAATCATGTAGAATCATATGGAATCATGTAGTAACATGTAGAATCATGTAGTAACATGTAGAATCATATAGAATCATGTAGTAACATGTAGAATCATGTAGTAACATATAGAATCATATGGAATCATGTAGAATCCTGCAGTAACATGTAGAATCATATGGAATCATGTAGTAACATGTAGAATCATGTAGTAACATGTAGAATCATGTGGAATCATGTAGTAACATGTAGAATCATATGGAATCATGTAGAATCCTGCAGTAACATGTAGAATCATGTAGTAACATGTAGAATCATATGGAATCATGTAGAATCATGTAGTAACATGTAGAATCATGTGGAATCATGTTGTAACTTATAGAATCATGTAGTAACATATAGAATCATATGGAATCATGTAGAATCATGTAGTAACATGTAGAATCATGTGGAATCATGTTGTAACTTATAGAATCATGTAGTAACATGTAGAATCATGTGGAATTATGTAGTAACATGTAGAATCATGTAGTAACATATAGAATCATATGGAATCATGTAGTAACATGTAGAATCATGTAGTAACATATAGAATCATATGGAATCATGTAGAATCATATAGAATCATGTAGTAACATATAGAAACATGTAGAATCATGTAGTAACATGTAGAATCATGTAGAATCATGTAGTAATATGTAGAATCATATTGAATCATGTAGTAACATATAGAATCATATGGAATCATGTAGTAACATGTAGAATCATGTAGAATCATGTAGTAATATGTAGAATCATATGGAATCATGTAGTAACATGTAGAATCATGTAGTAACATATAGAATCATATGGAATCATGTAGTAATATGTAGAATCATATTGAATCATGTAGTAACATGTAGAATCATATGGAATCATGTAGTAACATGTAGAATCATATGGAATCATGTAGTAACATGTAGAATCATATGGAATCATGTAGTAACATATGAAATCATGTAGTAACATGTAGAATCATGTAGAATCATATGGAATCATGTAGTAACATATAGAATCATGTAGTAACATGTAGAATCATATGGAATCATGTAGTAACATGTAGAATCATGTAGTAACATGTAGAATCATATGGAATCATATGGAATCATGTAGTAACATATAGAATCATGTGGAATCATCTAGTAACATATAGAATCATGTAGTAACATGTAGAATCATATGGAATCATGTAGTAACATATAGAAACATGTAGAATCATGTAGAATCATGTAGTAACATGTAGAATCATGTAGTAACATATAGAATCATGTAGTAACATGTAGAATCATATAGAATCATGTAGTAACATATAGAAACATGTAGAATCATGTAGAATCATGTAGTAACATGTAGAATCATGTAGTAACATGTCAGAGTCATGTAGTAACATGTAGAATCATATGGAATCATGTAGTAACATGTAGAATCATGTAGTAACATATAGAATCATGTAGTAACATGTAGAATCATGTAGTAACATGTAGAATCATGTAGTAACATGTAGAATCATGTAGTAACATGTAGAATCATGTAGTAACATGTAGAACCATGTAGTAACATGTAGAATCATGTAGTAACATGTAGAATCATGTAGTAACATGTAGAACCATGTAGTAACATGTAGAATCATGTAGTAACATATAGAATCATGTAGAAACATGTAGAATCATGTAGTAACATGTAGAATCATGTAGTAACATGTAGAATCATGTAGTAACATGTAGAATCATGTAGTAACATGTAGAATCATGTAGTAACATGTAGAATCATGTAGTAACATGTAGAATCATGTAGTAACATGTAGAATCATGTAGTAACATGTAGAATCATGTAGAATCATGTAGTAACATATAGAATCATGTAGAATCATGTAGAATCATGTAGTAACATGTAGAATCATGTAGTAACATGTAGAATCATGTAGTAACATGTAGAATCATGTAGTAACACATGGAATCATATAGAATCATATAGAATCATGAAGTAACATGTAGAATCATGTAGTAACATGTAGAATCATGTAGAATCATGTAGTAACATATAGTAACATGTAGAATCATGTAGAATCATGTAGAATCATGTAGTAACATGTAGAATCATGTAGTAACATGTAGAATCATGTAGTAACATGTAGAATCATGTAGTATCATGTAGTAACATGTAGAGTCATGTAGAATCATATAGAATCATGTAGTAACATATAGAAACATGTAGAATCATATAGAATCATGTAGTAACATATAGAAACATGTAGAATCATGTAGAATCATGTAGTCCTTCTGTAGCTCAGTTGGTAGAGCATGGCGCTTGTAACGCCAGGTTAGTGGGTTCGATTCCGGGACCACCCATACGTAGAATGTATGCACACATGACTGTAAGTCGCTTTGGATAAAAGCGTCTGCTAAATGGCATATATTATTATTATATATTATAGTAACATGGAGAAACATGTAGGATCATATAGAATCATGTAGTAACATATAGAATCATATGGAATCATGTAGTAACATGTAGAATCATATGGAATCATGTAGTAACATGTAGAATCATGTAGTAACATGTAGAATCATGTAGTAACATATAGAAACATGTAGAATCATATAGAATCATGTAGTAACATGTAGAATCATATGGAATCATGTAGTAACATGTAGAATCATATGGAATCCTGTAGAATCATATAGAACCATGTAGTAACATGTAGAATCATATAGAATCATGTAGTAACACATAGAATCATGTAGAATCATATAGAATCATGTAGTAACATGTAGAATCATGTAGAATCATATAGAATCATGTAGTAACATGTAGAATCATGTAGAATCATATAGAATCATGTAGTAACATGTAGAATCATGTAGAATCATATAGAATCATGTAGTAACATGTAGAATCATGTAGAATCATGTAGTAACATATAGAAACATGTAGAATCATGTAGAATCATGTAGTCCTTCTGTAGCTCAGTTGGTAGAGCATGGCGCTTGTAACGCCAGGTTAGTGGGTTCGATTCCCGGGACCACCCATACGTAGAATGTATGCACACATGACTGTAAGTCGCTTTGGATAAAAGCGTCTGCTAAATGGCATATATTATTATTATATATTATAGTAACATGGAGAAACATGTAGGATCATATAGAATCATGTAGTAACATATAGAATCATATGGAATCATGTAGTAACATGTAGAGTCATGTAGTAACATATAGAAACATGTAGAATCATGTAGAATCATATAGAATCGTGTAGTAACATATAGAATCATATGGAATCATGTAGTAACATGTAGAATCATATGGAATCATGTAGTAACATATAGAATCATATAGAATCAAATAGAATCATGAAGTAACATGTAGAATCATGTAGTAACATGTAGAATCATGTAGAATCATGTAGTAACATATAGAAACATGTAGAAACATGTAGAATCATGTAGAATCATGTAGTAACATGTAGAATCATGTAGTAACATGTAGAATCATGTAGAATCATGTAGTAACATGTAGAATCATGTAGAATCATATAGAATCATGTAGTAACATATAGAAACATGTAGAATCATGTAGAATCATATAGAATCATGTAGTAACATATAGAAACATGTAGAATCATGTAGAATCATATAGAATCATGTAGTAACATGTAGAATCATATAGAATCATGTAGTAACATGTAGAATCATGTAGAATCATATAGAATCATGTAGTAACATGTAGAATCATGTAGAATCATATAGAATCATGTAGTAACATATAGAAACATGTAGAATCATGTAGAATCATATAGAATCATGTAGTAACATATAGAAACATGTAGAATCATGTAGAATCATATAGAATCATGTAGTAACATGTAGAATCATGTAGAATAATATAGAATCATGTAGTAACATGTAGAATCATGTAGAATCATATAGAATCATATAGAATCATGTAGTAACATGTAGAATCATGTAGAATCGTATAGAATCATGTAGTAACATATAGAAACATGTAGAATCATGTAGTAACATATAGAATCATGTAGAATCATATAGAATCATGTAGTAACATGTAGAATCATGTAGAATCATGTAGAATCATGTAGTAACATGTAGAATCATGTAGAATCATGTAGAATCATGTAGTAACATATAGAATCATGTAGAATCATATAGAATCATGTAGTAACATGTAGAATCATGTAGAATCATGTAGAATCATGTAGAATCATGTAGAATCATGTAGAATCATGTAGAATCATATAGAATCATGTAGAATCATATGGAATCATATACTAACATGTAGAATCATGTAGTAACATGTAGAATCATGTAGTAACATATAGAATCATGTAGAATCATGTAGTAACATGTAGAATCATATAGAATCATGTAGTAACATGTAGAATCATGTAGTAACATGTAGAATCATGTAGTAACATATAGAATCATATGGAATCATGTAGAATCATGTAGTAACATGTAGAATCATGTAGTAACATGTAGAATCATGTAGTAACATGTAGAATCATGTAGAATCATGTAGAATCATGTAGAATCATATAGAATCATGTAGAATCATGTAGTAACATGTAGAATCATATAGAATCATGTAGAATCATGTAGTAACATGTAGAATCATGTAGTAACATGTAGAATCATGTAGTAACATATAGAATCATATGGAATCATGTAGAATCATGTAGTAACATGTAGAATCATGTAGTAACATGTAGAATCATGTAGTAACATGTAGAATCATGTAGAATCATGTAGTAACATGTAGAATCATGTAGTAACATGTAGAATCATGTAGTAACATGTAGAATCATGTAGAATCATGTAGTAACATATAGAATCATGTAGAATCATATAGAATCATGTAGTAACATATAGAAACATGTAGAATCATGTAGAATCATATAGAATCATGTAGTAACATGTAGAATCATGTAGAATAATATAGAATCATGTAGTAACATGTAGAATCATGTAGAATCATATAGAATCATGTAGTAACATGTAGAATCATGTAGAATAATATAGAATCATGTAGTAACATGTAGAATCATGTAGTAACATGTAGAATCATGTAGAATCATGTAGTAACATGTAGAATCATATAGAATCATTTAGAATAATGTAGAATCATATAGAATCATGTAGAATCATATGGAATCATGTAGTAACATGTAGAATCATGTAGAATCATATAGAATCATGTAGAATCATGTAGTAACATGTAGAATCATGTAGAATCATGTAGTAACATGTAGAATCATGTAGTAACATGTAGAATCATGTAGTAACATATAGAATCATATAGAATCATGTAGAATCATGTAGTAACATGTAGAATCATGTAGTAACATGTAGAATCATGTAGAATCATGTAGAATCATGTAGAATCATATAGAATCATGTAGAATCATGTAGTAACATGTAGAATCATGTAGAATCATGTAGAATCATGTAGAATCATGTAGAATCATGTAGAATCATATAGAATCATGTAGTAACATGTAGAATCATGTAGTAACATGTAGAATCATGTAGAATCATGTAGAATCATGTAGTAACATGTAGAATCATGTAGAATCATGTAGAATCATATAGAATCATGTAGAATCATATGGAATCATATACTAACATGTATAATCATGTAGTAACATATAGAATCATGTAGAATCATGTAGAATCATGTAGAATCATATAGAATCATGTAGAATCATATGGAATCATATACTAACATGTAGAATCATGTAGTAACATGTAGAATCATGTAGTAACATGTAGAATCATGTAGTAACATATAGAATCATATGGAATCATGTAGTAACATGTAGAATCATGTAGTAACATGTAGAATCATGTAGTAACATGTAGAATCATATGGAATCATGTAGAATCATGTAGTAACATGTAGAATCATATGGAAACATGTAGAATCATATGGAATCATGTAGAATCATATGGAATCATGTAGAATCATGTAGTAACATGTAGAATCATATGGAAACATGTAGAATCATATGGAATCATGTAGAATCATATGGAATCATGTAGAATCATGTAGTAACATGTAGAATCATGTAGTAACATGTAGAATCATATAGAATCATGTAGAATCATGTAGTAACATGTAGAATCATATGGAATCATGTAGAATCATGTAGTAACATGTAGAATCATATGGAAACATGTAGAATCATATGGAATCATGTAGAATCATATGGAATCATGTAGAATCATGTAGTAACATGTAGAATCATGTAGTAACATGTAGAATCATATAGAATCATGTAGAATCATGTAGTAACATGTAGAATCATATGGAATCATGTAGAATCATGTAGTAACATGTAGAATCATATGGAATCATGTAGAATCATGTAGTAACATGTAGAATCATATGGAATCATGTAGAATCATGTAGTAACATGTAGAATCATGTATTATCATGTAGTAACATATAGAATCATGTAGTAACATGTAGAATCATGTAGTAACTTGTATAATCATGTAGTAACATGTAGAATCATGTAGTAACATGTAGAATCATGTAGTAACATGTAGTAACATGTAGTAACATGTAGAATCATGTAGTAACATGTAGAATCATGTAGTAACATGTAGTAACATGTAGTAACATGTAGAATCATATGGAATCATGTAGTAACATGTAGAATCATGTAGTAACATGTAGTAACATGTAGTAACATGTAGAATCATATGGAATCATGTAGAATCATGTAGTAACATGTAGTAACATGTAGTAACATGTAGAATCATATGGAAACATGTAGAATCATATGGAATCATGTAGAATCATGTAGTAACATGTAGAATCATGTAGTAACATGTAGAATCATATAGAATCATGTAGAATCATGTAGTAACATATAGAATCATATGGAATCATGTAGTAACATGTAGAATCATGTAGTAACATGTAGAATCATGTAGTAACATGTAGAATCATATGGAATCATGTAGAATCATGTAGTAACATGTAGAATCATGTATTATCATGTAGTAACATATAGAATCATGTAGTAACATGTAGAATCATGTAGTAACATGTAGAATCATGTAGTAACATGTAGAATCATGTAGTAACATGTAGTAACATGTAGAATCATATGGAATCATGTAGTAACATGTAGTAACATGTAGAATCATATGAAATCATGTAGTAACATGTAGTAACATGTAGTAACATGTAGAATCATATGGAATCATGTAGAATCATGTAGTAACATGTAGAATAATGTAGTAACATGTAGAATCATGTAGAATCATGTAGTAACATGTAGAATCATATGGAAACATGTAGAATCATATGGAATCATGTAGAATCATGTAGTAACATGTAGAATCATGTAGTAACATGTAGAATCATATAGAATCATGTAGAATCATGTAGTAACATGTAGAATCATATGGAATCATGTAGAATCATGTAGTAACATGTAGAATCATATGGAATCATGTAGAATCATGTAGTAACATGTAGAATCATATGGAATCATGTAGAATCATGTAGTAACATGTAGAATCATGTATTATCATGTAGTAACATATAGAATCATGTAGTAACATGTAGAATCATGTAGTAACTTGTAGAATCATGTAGTAACATGTAGAATCATGTAGTAACATGTAGAATCATGTAGTAACATGTAGTAACATGTAGTAACATGTAGAATCATGTAGAATCATGTAGAATCATGTAGTAACATGTAGTAACATGTAGTAACATGTAGAATCATATGGAATCATGTAGTAACATGTAGAATCATGTAGTAACATGTAGTAACATGTAGTAACATGTAGAATCATATGGAATCATGTAGTAACATATAGAATCATGTAGTAACATGTAGAATCATGTAGTAACATGTAGAATCATGTAGTAACATGTAGAATCATGTAGTAACATGTAGTAACATGTAGAATCATATGGAATCATGTAGTAACATGTAGTAACATGTAGAATCATATGAAATCATGTAGTAACATGTAGAATCATGTAGTAACATGTAGAATCATATGGTAACATGTAGTAACATATAGAATCATATGGAATCATGTAGTGACATGTAGAATCATATGGAATCATGTTGTAACATATAGAATCATATGGAATCATGTTGTAACATGTAGAATCATGTTGTAACATGTAGAATCATGTTGTAACATGTAGAATCATGTGGAATCATGTAGAATCATATGGAATCATAGTCAGTGTGTGGGGGTACAGGTTAGTAATGAGGCTATAGACAGGGGGTACCGGTACCAAGTCAGTGTGTGGGGGTTCAGGTTAGTAATGAGGCTATAGACAGGGGGTACCGGTACCAAGTCAGTGTGTGGGGGTTCAGGTTAGTAATGAGGCTATAGACAGGGGGTACCGGTACCGAGTCAATGTGTGGGGGTACAGGTTAGTAATGAGGCTATAGACAGGGGGTACCGGTACCAAGTCAGTGTGTGGGGGTACAGGTTAGTAATGAGGCTATAGACAGGGGGTACCGGTACCAAGTCAGTGTGTGGGGGTACAGGTTAGTAATGAGGCTATAGACAGGGGGTACCGGTACCAAGTCAGTATGTGGGGGTACAGGTTAGTAATGAGGCTATAGACAGGGGTACCGGTACCAAGTCAGTGTGTGGGGGGTACAGGTTAGTAATGAGGCTATATACAGGGGGTACCGGTACCAAGTCAGTATGTGGGGGGTACAGGTTAGTAATGAGGCTATAGACAGGGGTACCGGTACCGAGTCAATGTGTGGGGGTACAGGTTACATTTACATTACATTTAAGTCATTTAGCAGACGCTCTTATCCAGAGCGACTTACAAATTGGTGCATTCACCTTATGACATTCAGTGGAACAGCCACTTTACAATAGTGCATCTAAATCTTTTAGGGGGAGTGAGAAGGATTACTTATCCTATCCTAGGTATTCCTTAAAGAGGTGGGGTTTCAGGTGTCTCTGGAGGTGGTGATTGACTCCGCTGTCCTGGCGTCGTGAGGGAGTTTGTTCCACCATTGGGGGCCAGAGCAGCGAACAGTTTTGACTGAGCTGAGCGGGAACTGTACTTCCTCAGTGGTAGGGAGGCGAGCAGGCCAGAGGTGGATGAACGCAGTGCCCTTGTTTGGGTGTAGGGCCTGATCAGAGCCTGGAGGTACTGAGGTGCCGTTCCCCTCACAGCTGGAGTGGGGCAAGCACCATGGTCTTGTAGCGGATGCGAGCTTCAACTGGAAGCCAGTGGAGAGAGAAACGGAGGAGCGGGGTGACGTGAGAGATCTTGGGAAGGTATGAACACCAGACGGGCTGCGGCGTTCTGGATGAGTTGTAGGGGTTTAATGGCACAGGCAGGGAGCCCAGCCAACAGCGAGTTGCAGTAATCCAGACGGGAGATGACAAGTGCCTGGATTAGGACCTGCGCCGCTTCCTGTGTGAGGCAGGGTCCTGTTACTCTGCGGATGTTGTAGAAACATGAACCTACAGGAACGGGCCACCGCCTTGATGTTAGTTGAGAACGACAGGGTGTTGTCCAGGATCACGCCAAGGTTCTTAGCGCTCTGGGAGGAGGACACAATGGAGTTGTCAACCGTGATGGCGAGATCATAGAACGGGCAGTCCTTCCCTGGGAGGAAGAGCAGCTCCGTCTTGCCGAGGTTCAGCTTGAGGTGGTGATCCGTCATCCACACTGATATGTCTGCCAGACATGCAGAGATGCGATTCGCCACCTGGTCATCAGAAGGGGGAAAGGAGAAGATTAATTGTGTGTCGTCTGCATAGCAATGATAGGAGAGACCATGTGAGGTTATGACAGAGCCAAGTGACTTTGTGTATAGCGAGAATAGGAGAGGGCCTAGAACAGAGCCCTGGGGACACCAGTGGTGAGAGCGCGTGGTGAGGAGACAGATTCTCGCCACGCCACCTGGTAGGAGCGACCTGTCAGGTAGGACTGTAATCTGAAGCGTGGGCCGCGCCGGAGATGCCCAACTCGAAGAGGGTGGAGAGGAGGATCTGATGGTTCACAGTATCGAAGGCAGCCGATAGGTCTAGAAGGATGAGAGCAACCCATATATTATTATTATTATTATTATTATTATAGGAGAGAGAGTTAGCTTTAGCAGTGTGGAGCGCCTCCGTTATCGATGCAGAGAAGAGCAGTCTCAGTTGAATGACTAGTCTTGAAACCTGACTGATTTGGATCAAGAAGGTCATTCTGAGAGAGATAGCGGTAGAGCTGGCCAAGGACGGCACGTTCAAGAGTTTTGGTTAGATGTAATTTGTACATGTAGGTAGGGGTAAAGTGACTATGCATAGATAATAAACAGCGAGTAGCAGCAGTGTTAAAACAAATGGAGGGGTGTCAATGTAATAGTCCGGTGGCCATTTGATTAATTGTTCAGCAGTCTGATGGCTTGGGGGTGGAAGCTGTTCAGCAGTCTGATGGCTTGGGGATAGAAGCTGTTCAGCAGTCTGATGGCTTGGGGGTAGAAGCTGTTCAGCAGTCTGATGGCTTGGGGATAGAAGCTGTTCAGCAGTCTGATGGCTTGGGGGTAGAACTGCTGTTCAGCAGTCTAATGGCTTGGGGGTAGAATCTGTTCAGCAGTCTGATGGCTTTGGGGTAGAAGCTGTTCAGCAGTCTGATGGCTTGGTGGTAGAAGCTGTTCAGCAGTCTGATGGCTTGGAGATAGAAGCTGTTCAGCAGTCTGATGGCTTGGGGGTAGAAGCTGTTCAGCAGTCTGATGGCTTGGGGGTGGAAGCTGTTCAGCAGCCTGATGGCAGGGGGTAGAAGCTGTTCAGCAGTCTAATGGCTTGGTGGTAGAAGCTGTTCAGCAGTCTGATGGCTTGGAGTGGTAGAAGCTGTTCAGCAGTCTGATAGCAGTGGAGGGGAGTGGGGGTAGAAGCTGTTCAGCAGTCTCATGGCTTGGGGAGTAGAAGCTGTTCAGCAGTCTGATGGATGGGGAAACTGTTCAGCAGCCTGATGGCTTGGTGGTAGAAGCTGTTCAGCAGTCTGATGGCTTGGTGGTAGAAGCTGTTCAGCAGTCTGATGGCTTGGGGGTAGAAGCTGTTCAGCAGTCTAATGGCTTGGGGGTAGAAGCTGTTCAGCAGTCTTATGGCTTGGGGTAGAAGCTGTTCAGCAGTCTGATGGCTTGGGGGTAGAAGCTGTTCAGCAGTCTGATGGCTTGGGGGTAGAAGCTGTTCAGCAGTCTGATGGCTTGGGGGGAGAAGCTGTTCAGCAGTCTGATGGCTTGGGGGGAGAAGCTGTTCAGCAGTCTGATTGCTTGGGGGTAGAAGCTGTTCAGCAGTCTGATGGCTTGGGGGTAGAAGCTGTTCAGCAGTCTCATGGCTTGGGGGTGGAAGCTGTTCAGCAGTCTGATGGCTTGGGGGTAGAAGCTGTTAAGGAGCCTTTTGGTTCTAGACTTGGCGCTCCGGTACCGCTTGCCGTGCGGCAGCAGAGAGAACAGACTTTGACTAGGGAGGCTGGAGTATCTCATCTGTTCTTATGAATCAACTCTGATATAGTAACAGTGGAGGGGAGTGAGGTAGAACTGTACCTGTTATCTGATATAGAAACAGTGGAGGGGAGTGAGGTAGAACTGTACCTGTTATCTGATATAGAAACAGTGGAGGGGAGTGAGGTAGAACTGTACCTGTTATCTGATATAGAAACAGTGGAGGGGAGTGGGGTAGAACTGTACCTGTTATCTGATATAGAAACAGTGGAGGGGAGTGAGGTAGAACTGTACCTGTTATCTGATATAGAAACAGTGGAGGGGAGTGGGGTAGAACTGTACCTGTTATCTGATATAGAAACAGTGGAGGGGAGTGGGGTAGAACTGTACCTGTTATCTGATATAGAAACAGTGGAGGGGAGTGGGGTAGAGCTGTACCTGTTATCTGATATAGAAACAGTGGAGGGGAGTGGGGTAGAACTGTACCTGTTATCTGATATAGAAACAGTGGAGGGGAGTGGGGTAGAACTGTACCTGTTATCTGATATAGAAACAGTGGAGGGGAGTGGGGTAGAACTGTACCTGTTATCTGATATAGAAACAGTGGAGGGGAGTGGGGTAGAACTGTACCTGTTATCTGATATAGAAACAGTGGAGGGGAGTGGGGTAGAACTGTACCTGTTATCTGATATAGAAACAGTGGAGGGGAGTGAGGTAGAACTGTACCTGTTATCTGATATAGAAACAGTGGAGGGGAGTGAGGTAGAACTGTACCTGTTATCTGATATAGAAACAGTGGAGGGGAGTGGGGTAGAACTGTACCTGTTATCTGATATAGAAACAGTGGAGGGGAGTGGGGTAGAACTGTACCTGTTATCTGATATAGAAACAGTGGAGGGGAGTGGGGTAGAGCTGTACCTGTTATCTGATATAGAAACAGTGGAGGGAAGTGAGGTTATCTGAACTGTACCTGTTATCTGATATAGAAACAGTGGAGGGGAGTGAGGTAGAACTGTACCTGTTATCTGATATAGAAACAGTGGAGGGGGAGTGAGGTAGAGCTGTACCTGTTATCTGATATAGAAACAGTGGAGGGGAGTGAGGTAGAGCTGTACCTGTTATCTGATATAGAAACAGTGGAGGGGTGGGGTAGAGCTGTACCTGTTATCTGATATAGAAACAGTGGAGGGGTGAGGTAGAACTGTACCTGTTATCTTATATAGAAACAGTGGAGGGAGTGGGGTAGAGCTGTACCTGTTATCTGATATAGAAACAGTGGAGGGTAGTGAGGTAGAGCTGTACCTGTTATCTGATATAGAAACAGTGGAGGGGAGTGAGGTAGAGCTGTACCTGTTATCTGATATAGAAACAGTGGAGGGGAGTGAGGTAGAGCTGTACCTGTTATCTGATATAGAAACAGTGGAGGGGAGTGAGGTAGAACTGTACCTGTTATCTGATATAGAAACAGTGGAGGGGAGTGGGGTAGAACTGTACCTGTTATCTGATATAGAAACAGTGGAGGGGAGTGGGGTAGAACTGTACCTGTTATCTGATATAGAAACAGTGGAGGGGAGTGGGGTAGAACTGTACCTGTTATCTGATATAGAAACAGTGGAGGGGAGTGAGGTAGAACTGTACCTGTTATCTGATATAGAAACAGTGGAGGGGAGTGGGGTAGAGCTGTACCTGTTATCTGATATAGAAACAGTGGAGGGGAGTGGGGTAGAACTGTACCTGTTATCTGATATAGAAACAGTGGAGGGTAGTGGGGTAGAACTGTACCTGTTATCTGATATAGAAACAGTGGAGGGGAGTGGGGTAGAACTGTACCTGTTATCTGATATAGAAACAGTGGAGGGGAGTGAGGTAGAACTGTACCTGTTATCTGATATAGAAACAGTGGAGGGGAGTGAGGTAGAGCTGTACCTGTTATCTGATATAGAAACAGTGGAGGGGAGTGAGGTAGAGCTGTACCTGTTATCTGATATAGAAACAGTGGAGGGGAGTGGGGTAGAGCTGTACCTGTTATCTGATATAGAAACAGTGGAGGGGAGTGAGGTAGAACTGTTGTTGGAATGACATAGATCTTATTCACGTACTGTGCATTTGGAAAGTATTCAGACCCCTTGACATTTTTATGTTACAGACTTATTCTAAAATGTATTAAATTATATTTTACACACAGTACTCCATAATGACAAAATGAAAACAGGTTTAGACATTTTTTCTCATTTATAAAAAAAGAAAAACAAAAACGTTATTTCCGTAAGTATTCAGACCCTTTGCTATGAGACTCGAAATTGAGCTCAGTTGCATCCTGTTTCCATTGATCATCCTTGAGATGTTTCTACATAGACCCAGATACTTAGACCCAGATACATAGACATAAAGTAGACCCAGACCCAGATACATAGACCCAGATACATAGATATAGACCCAGATACATAGACCCATATACATAGACATAAAGTAGACCCAGACCCAGATACATAGACCCAGATACATAGACATAAAGTAGACCCAGACCCAGATACATAGACCCAGATACATAGACATAAAGTAGACCCAGACCCAGATACATAGACCCAGATACATAGACATAAAGTAGACCCAGATACATAGACATAAAGTAGACCCAGATACATAGACCCAGATACATAGACCCAGATACATAGACATAAAGTAGACCCAGATACATAGACATAAAGTAGACCCAGATACATAGACATAAAGTAGACCCAGATACATAGACATAAAGTAGACCCAGATACATAGACCCAGATACATAGACATACAGTAGACCCAGATACATAGACATACAGTAGACCCAGATACATAGACATAAAGTAGACCCAGATACATAGACATAAAGTAGACCCAGATACATAGACCCAGATACATAGACATACAGTAGACCCAGATACATAGACATACAGTAGACCCAGACCCAGATACATAGACATACAGTAGACCCAGATACATAGACCCAGATACATAGACCCAGATACATAGACATACAGTAGACCCAGATACATAGACCCAGATACATAGACATACAGTAGACCCAGATACATAGACATACAGTAGACCCAGACCCAGATACATAGACATACAGTAGACCCAGACCCAGATACATAGACATACAGTAGACCCAGATACATAGACATACAGTAGACCCAGACCCAGATACATAGACATACAGTAGACCCAGACCCAGATACATAGACATAAAGTAGACCCAGATACATAGACATAAAGTAGACCCAGATACATAGACATAAAGTAGACCCAGATACATAGACATAAAGTAGACCCAGATACATAGACATAAAGTAGACCCAGATACATAGACATAAGTAGACCCAGATACATAGACCCAGATACATAGACATACAGTAGACCCAGATACATAGACATACAGTAGACCCAGACCCAGATACATAGACATACAGTAGACCCAGATACATAGACCCAGATACATAGACATACAGTAGACCCAGATACATAGACCCAGATACATAGACATACAGTAGACCCAGATACATAGACATAAAGTAGACCCAGACCCAGATACATAGACATACAGTAGACCCAGACCCAGATACATAGACATACAGTAGACCCAGACCCAGATACATAGACATACAGTAGACCCAGATACATAGACATACAGTAGACCCAGATACATAGACATAAAGTAGACCCAGATACATAGACATACAGTAGACCCAGATACATAGACATAAAGTAGACCCAGACCCAGATACATAGACATAAAGTAGACCCAGACCCAGATACATAGACATAAAGTAGACCCAGACCCAGATACATAGACATAAAGTAGACCCAGATACATAGACATAGACATACAGTAGACCCAGACCCAGATGCAAACATTCTGTTAAAAACAGCGAATGGTCACAACGACAGAAACGCATGCAAGCACGCACACACACACACACACACACACACACACACACACACACACACACACACACACACACACACACACACACACACACACACACACACACACACACACACACACACACACACACACACACACACACACACCCTCCCAGACAGCCGCGTGGTGCTGGTCCAAGGAACTCAACACAATTCAATCTGACTGTCCCATGCTCCAGTGGACTCATTTCAACAGCTTTTAAATTACAACTGTTCAGAGAAAAACAGAGCTCTCTTCTTCTCCAACTCTAATATCATCAAGTAAAAGAGCATTATAGCGATTATCAAACATCCAGCCAGCAATACCCATAGAATAATATCACCCAGTTTACTTACAGCATACTTTTAATGCTAATATCAGCCAGTAATACATAGAGAATACTGTTAATGCTAATATCAGCCAGTAATACATAGAGAATACTGTTAATGCTAATATCACCCAGTAATACATAGAGAATACTGTTAATGCTAATATCACCCAGTAATACATAGAGAATACCGTTAATGCTAATATCACCCAGTAATACATAGAGAATACTGTTAATGCTAATATCACCCAGTAATACATAGATAATACTGTTAATGCTAATATAACCCAGTAATACATAGAGAATACTGTTAATGCTAATATCACCCAGTAATACATAGAGAATACTGTTAATGCTAATATCACCCAGTAATACATAGAGAATACTGTTAATGCTAATATCACCCAGTAATACATAGAGAATACTGTTAATGCTAATATCACCCAGTAATACATAGAGAATACTGTTAATGCTAATATCACCCAGTAATACATAGAGAATACTGTTAATGCTAATATCACCCAGTAATACATAGAGAATACCGTTAATGCTAATATCACCCAGTAATACATAGAGAATACTGTTAATGCTAATATCACCCAGTAATACATAGATAATACTGTTAATGCTAATATAGCCCAGTAATACATAGAGAATACTGTTAATGCTAATATCACCCAGTAATACATAGAGAATACTGTTAATGCTAATATCACCCAGTAATACATAGAGAATACTGTGAATGCTAATATCACCCAGTAATACATAGAGAATACTATTAATGCTAATATCACCCAGTAATACATAGAGAATACTGTGAATGCTAATATCACCCAGTAATACATAGAGAATACTGTTAATGCTAATATCACCCAGTAATACATAGAGAATACTGTTAATGCTAATATCACCCAGTAATACATAGAGAATACCGTTAATGCTAATATCACCCAGTAATACATTTGTAATACATAGATAATACTGTTAATGCTAATATAGCCCAGTAATACATAGAGAATACTGTTAATGCTAATATCACCCAGTAATACATAGAGAATACTGTTAATGCTAATATCACCCAGTAATACATAGAGAATACTGTTAATGCTAATATCACCCAGTAATAAATAGAGAATACTGTTAATGCTAATATCACCCAGTACCGCACTAACCTCCATTTGGACCCCACTAACCTCCATTTGGACCCCACTAACCTCCATTTGGACCCCACTAACCTCCATTTGGATCCCACTAAACTCCATTTGGACCACACTAACCTCCATTTGGACCACACTAACCTCCATTTGGATCACACTAACCTCCATTTGGATCACACTAACCTCCATTTGGACTGCACTACCCTCCATTTGGACCTCCCTCCATTTGGACCACACTAACCTCCATTTGGATCACACTAACCTCCATTTGGATCACACTAACCTCCATTTGGACCACACTAACCTCCATTTGGACCACACTAACCTCCATTTGGATCACACTAACCTCCATTTGGATCACACTAACCTCCATTTGGACCCCACTAACCTCCATTTGGATCACACTAACCTCCATTTGGACCACACTAACCTCCATTTGGACCCCACTAACCTCCATTTGGATCACACTAACCTCCATTTGGATCACACTAACCTCCATTTGGACCACACTAACCTCCATTTGGATCACACTAACCTCCATTTGGACCACACTAACCTCCATTTGGACCACACTAACCTCCATTTGGACCCCACTAACCTCCATTTGGACCACACTAACCTCCATTTGGACCACACTAACCTCCATTTGGACCACACTAACCTCCATTTGGATCACACTAACCTCCATTTGGACCACACTAACCTCCATTTGGATCACACTACCCTCCATTTGGACCGCACTAACCTCCATTTGGACCACACTAACCTCCATTTGGATCACACTAACCTCCATTTGGATCACACTAACCTCCATTTGGACCACACTAACCTCCATTTGGACCACACTAACCTCCATTTGGATCACACTAACCTCCATTTGGATCACACTAACCTCCATTTGGACCCCACTAACCTCCATTTGGATCACACTAACCTCCATTTGGACCCCACTAACCTCCATTTGGACCCCACTAACCTCCATTTGGACCCCACTAACCTCCATTTGGATCACACTAACCTCCATTTGGACCACACTAACCTCCATTTGGACCACACTAACCTCCATTTGGACCCCACTAACCTCCATTTGGATCACACTAACCTCCATTTGGACCCCACTAACCTCCATTTGGACCCCACTAACCTCCATTTGGACCCCACTAACCTCCATTTGGATCACACTAACCTCCATTTGGACCACACTAACCTCCATTTGGACCACACTAACCTCCATTTGGATCACACTAACCTCCATTTGGATCACACTAACCTCCATTTGGACCCCACTAACCTCCATTTGGATCACACTAACCTCCATTTGGATCACACTAACCTCCATTTGGATCACACTAACCTCCATTTGACCGCATTTGGAACCTCCATTTGGACCCCACTAACCTCCATTTGGACCCCACTAACCTCCATTTGGATCACACTAACCTCCATTTGGATCACACTAACCTCCATTTGGACCACACTAACCTCCATTTGGATCACACTAACCTCCATTTGGACCACACTAACCTCCATTTGGACCACACTAACCTCCATTTGGACCCCACTAACCTCCATTTGGACCCCACTAACCTCCATTTGGATCACACTAACCTCCATTTGGACCACACTAACCTCCATTTGGATCACACTAACCTCCATTTGGACCCCACTAACCTCCATTTGGACCACACTAACCTCCATTTGGACCACACTAACCTCCATTTGGATCACATTAACCTCCATTTGGACCCCACTAAGTTTTCTGTTTTTTTTTGTCTTATATCTTGTTTATTCACAATAAAAATAGTTTGCTTCTTCAAAGTGGCAGGCATGTTGTGTAAATCAAACGATACAAATTAATTCCAGGTTGTAAGGCAGCAAAATAGGAAAAATGGGTACTTTCACAAGCCAATGTACACAAACAAGTGTGCGGGTTAATATTGGCAAAAAACACATACATTTCTTTCCACAGCATGAGCCCCACCTTCTTCAACATATATATCATCGAAATGGTGAGGGCACTAGAAAAGTCTGCAGCACCCGGCCTCACCCTACTAGAATCTGAAGACAAATGTCTGCTGTTTGCTGATGATCTGGTGCTTCTGTCACCAACCAAAGAAGGCCTACAGCAGCACCTAGATCTTCCGCACAGATTCTGTCAGATCTGGGCCCTGACAGACCTGGGCCCTGACAGACCTGGGCCCTGACAGACCTGGGCCATGACAGACCTGGGCCCTGACAGACCTGGGCCATGACAGATCTGGGCCCTGACAGACCTGGGCCCTGACAGACCTGGGCCATGACAGACCTGGGCCCTGACAGACCTGGGCCCTGACAGACCTGGGCCCTGACAGACCTGGGCCATGACAGATCTGGGCCCTGACAGATCTGGGCCCTGACAGACCTGGGCCCTGACAGACCTGGGCCCTGACAGACCTGGGCCCTGACAGACCTGGGCCCTGACAGACCTGGGCCATGACAGACCTGGGCCCTGACAGACCTGGGCCATGACAGATCTGGGCCCTGACAGACCTGGGCCATGACAGACCTGGGCCCTGACAGACCTGGGCCATGACAGACCTGGGCCCTGACAGACCTGGGCCATGACAGATCTGGGCCCTGACAGACCTGGGCCATGACAGATCTGGGCCCTGACAGACCTGGGCCCTGACAGACCTGGGCCCTGACAGACCTGGGCCCTGACAGACCTGGGCCATGACAGACCTGGGCCCTGACAGACCTGGGCCCTGACAGACCTGGGCCCTGACAGACCTGGGCCCTGTCAGATCTGGGCCCTGACAGACCTGGGCCCTGACAGACCTGGGCCCTGACAGACCTGGGCCCTGACAGTAAATCTCAGTCAGACAAAAACAGTGGTGTTCTTAAAAAGCTACAGTTGCCACGACCACAAATACAAATTCAATCGAGACACAGTTGCCCTAGAGCACACACAACCACCTAAAAGGAATGAATCCCAAACCTTCCTTAACAAAGCCATCATCTACAGAGAGATGAACCTGGAGAAGAGTCCCCTAAGCAAGCTGGTCCTGGGGCTCTGCTCACAAAAACAAACAGACCCTACAGAGCCCCAGGACAGCAACACAATTAGAACCAACCAATCATGAGGAAACAAAAAGATAATTACTTGATACGTTGGAAAGAATTTACAAAACTTGAATGCTATTTGGCCGTAAACATAAAATACCCGACCACTGTGACTGACCCAAAATGAAGGAAAGCTTTGACTATGTACAGACTAAGTGAGCATAGCCTTGCTATTGAGAAAGGCCGCCGTAGGCAGATTGGCTCTCAAGAGAAGACAGGCTATGTGCAACACTGCCCACAAAATGAGATGGAAACTGAGCTGCACCTTCCTAACCTCCTGCCAAATGTATGACCATATTAGAGAGACATATTTCCCTCAGATTTCACAGACCCACAAATAATTGTTAAACAAACCCAATGTCACGCCTTGGTCTTAGTATTTTGTGTTTTCGTTATTTATTTGGTCAGGCCAGGGTGTGACATGGGTTTATTTTGTTGTCTTTCTCGTATTTGGGTTTTAGTAGGCATTGGGATTGCGGCTGAGTAGGGGTGTCTAGCATAGGCTTGGCTGCCTGAGGCGGTTCTCAATCAGAGTCAGGTGATTCTCGTTGTCTCTGATTGGGAACCATATTTAGGTAGCCTGGGTTTCACTGTGTGTTTTGTGGGTGATTGTTCCTGTCTTTGTGTTAGTTAGCACTAGATAGGCTGTATAGGTTTTCGCGTTTCGTTTGTTGTTTTGTATATTATTGTTATTTCATGTATCGTTCATTTATTATTAAAGAACATGAGTAACCACCACGTCACATTTTGGTCCACTCCTCTTTCAACAGACGAACGCCGTTACACCCAATTGTGTTAAACCATATCTACTGGGCGAAATTCCACAGTGTGCCATCACAGCAGCAACACTTTTTGACCTGTTGCCACGAGAAAAGGGCAACCAGTGAAGAACAAACACCATTGTAAATCCAATCTGTAAATACCTGTAAATACAACTGTAGATGGCAACGAAGAAGAGGGTTGCAGTTTTATTGACTCTTAACCAACCAAGAGACCATACGAGCTGCTATTCTGATAGTTTTTTTCACGTTGTTTGTAACTTGTTTTGTACAGAATGTTGCTGCTACCGTCTCTTATGACCGAAAAGAGCTTCTGGATATCAGAACAGTGATTACTCACCTCAAATTGGACAAACCATGTCAACAAACCATTTTTCTTTAATGAGTCAGACGGGAAGGATTACAAACACTCTAACAGGCCCTCATCCCCGTCAGAAACTGAGATTTTGCAGAAAGAGATCAAGGTACCTTGTGAGGATCAGGCGACGAATGGCTAATCTGCCTTTCTATTTAGCTGTTAGCTAAAGTTCAATCCCTGGAAAATAAATGGGAAAAACTGAAAGCACGTACAGTGGGGCAAAAAAGTATTTAGTCAGCCACCAATTGTGCAAGTTCTCCCACTTTAAAAAGATGAGAGAGGCCTGTAATTTTCATCATAGGTACACTTCAACTATGACAGACCAAATGCGAAAAAAAATCCAGAAAATCACATTGTAGGTATTTTAATTAATTAATTAGCAATTTTTTTAAACCTGTTTGAGTCTGTAATAGCAACATGTTTCAAGCAGACCACCATAGCCCCTGTGCCCAATAACACTAAGGTCACATCAACACCATCATTCCAGAAACCCTAGACATACCACCCCAACAGGTTCACAGATGATGCATTCACAGGGCCAGACAGATTTCCAGGACGTGTAATCAGAGCATGACCTGACCAGCTGGCAACTGTCTGGCAACTGTCTACACTGACATTCTCAACCGGTCCCTGACCCAGTGTGTACTACAGTCTATACTACCAGCATGTTTCAAGCAGACCACCCTAGTCCCTGTGCCCAAGAACACTAAGGTAACCTTCCTAAATAACTACCGACCCGTAGCACTCACATCTGTAGCTATGAAGTGCTTTGAAAGACTGGTCATGGCTCACATCAACACCATTTATTCCAGAAACCCTAGACCCACTCCAATTTGCCCCAACAGATCCACAGATTATGCAATCTCTATTGCATTCCACACTGCCCTTTGCCACCTGGACAAAAGGAAAACCTATGTGAGAATGCTGTTCAGACTACAGCTCAGTGTTCAACACCAGAGTTCCATCAAAGGTCATCACTAAGCTAAGCACCCTGGGACTAAACACCTCCCTCTGCACCTGGATCCTGGACTTCCTGACAGGCCACGCTCAGGTGGCAAGGGTAGGTAACAACACAGCCACCATGCTGAGATTCAACACAGGGGCCCCTCAGGGCCCCAGGACAACAACCTCTCCCTTAAAGTGATCAAGACAAAGGAGCTGATCGTGGACTACAGGAAAAGGAGGACCAAGCATTCCCCATTCTCATCGACTGGGCTGTAGTAGAGCAGGTTGAGAGCTTCAATTTCCGTGGTGTCCACATCTCCAGCAAACTAACATGGTCCAAGCATACCATGACAGTCGTGAAGAGGGCATGACAAAACCCATTCCCCCTCAGGAGACTGAAAAGATTTGGCATGGGTCCTCAGATCCTCAATTGGTTTTACAGCTGCACCATCGAGAGCATCCTGACGGGTTGCATCACTGCCTGGTAGGGCAATTGCTCGGCCTCCGACCGCAAGGCACTCCAGAGGGTAGCGCATACGGCCCAGTACATCACTGGGGCCAAGCTTCCTGACATCCAGGACCTCTATACCAGGCGGTGTCAGAGGAAGGCCCTAAAAATTGTCAAAGACACCAGCCACAGACTATTCTCTCTGCTACCGCACTGCAAGCGATACCTGAGCTAGGTCTAAACAGCTTCTACCCCCAAGAAACACATTTCCTGTCAGTTAAGTACACATTCTTATTTTCAATGACAGCCTAGGAACTACGAGTTAACTGCCTTGTCAGGGTCAGAACGGCATATTTGTACATTGTCATGTTGGGGATTTGAACTTGCAAGTCCAACGCTCAAACCACTAGGCTACCCTGCCACCCCCTGAAGTTCTCTGTTTATTATCTATGGATAATCACTTTAATAACTCTACCTACATGTACATAATACCTCAATTACTATTTGCACATCGTTACAACACTGTATATCGACAAAATATGACATTTGAATTGTCTTTACTCTTTTGGAACTTCTGTGAGTGTAATGTTTACTGTTCATGTTTTATTATTTATTTCACTTGCATTGGCAATGTTAACATATGTTTCCCATTGCAATAAAGCCACGAGAGAGAGAGAGAGAGAGAGAGAGAGAGAGAGAGAGAGAGAAAAACAGAAACAGAAGGCATAATTACTGAGGTAACAGAAGGAGGGTTGAGACTAAGGAAGAAGAGGGGAGGAGGAACGGAGGGGGGTGAGTCTGAGGAGGAGGAGAGAGGAGGCGGAGAGAAGAGAGGAACAGAGGGAGGTGAGAGAGCAGGAGAGAGGAGGAGAGAGGAGAAGCGAGGAACAGAGGGAGGTGAGAGAGGAGGAGCGAGGAACAGAGGGAGGTGAGAGAGCAGAAGAGAGGAGGAGAGAGGAGAAGCGAGGAACAGAGGGAGGTGAGAGAGCAGAAGAGAGGAGGAGAGAGGAGAAGCGAGGAACAGAGGGAGGTGAGAGAGCAGAAGAGAGGAGGAGAGAGGATGAGAGAGAGCAGAAGAGAGGAGGACAGAGGAGAAGCGAGGAACAGAGGAGAGGAGGACAGAGGAGAGAGGGGTAAAAAAAGAAAGGCGAGAAAGGAGAAGAGTGGAACAGAAGGTTGTGATGTTGAGAGGGAGTGACATTCCAAGACAATACCCTGCAGTGTTAATATTAAACAACTAGAGAGTGGCTCTCAATGCTGTAGCACACACACACACACACACACCCACACACACACACACGCCTCGTCACTTTCCCTCAACTCATATGTATATACAGTACTTCAGGTACCTTGTACCCCTGATCTGGTACTCCCTGTATATACAGTACCTTGAACCCCTGCACATAGATCCTCCCTGTATATACAGTACCTTGAACCCCTGCACATAGATCTGATCCTCCCTGTATACTGTATACAGGGGCGGCAGCGTAGCCTAGTGGTTAGAGCGTTGGACTAGTAACCGGAAGGTTGCGAGTTCAAACCCCCGAGCTGACAAGGTACAAATCTGTCGTTCTGCCCCTGAACAGGCAGTTAACCCACTGTTCCCAGGCCGTCATTGAAAATAAGAATATGTTCTTAACTGACTTGCCTGGTTAAATAAAGGTAAAAATAAAAAAATAAAAAAAAACAGTACCTCGTTCCCCTGATTTAGTCCTCCCTGTATATACAGTACCTCAATTACATCGTACCCCTGGTCTGGTACTCCCTGTTTATACAGTACCTTGTACCCCTGCACAGAGATGTGGTACTCCATGTATATACAGTACCTTGTACCCCTGCACAGAGATGTGGTACTCCCTGTATACACAGTACCTTGTACCCATGCACAGAGATGTGGTACTCCCTGTATATACAGTACCTTGTACCCATGCACAAAGATGTGGTACTCCCTGTATATACAGTACCTTGTACCCATGCACAGAGATGTGGTACTCCCTGTATATACAGTACCTTGTACCCATGCACAAAGATGTGGTACTCCCTGTATATACAGTACCTTGTACCCCTGCACAGAGATGTGGTACTCCCTGTATATACAGTACCTTGTACCCCTGCACAGAGATGTGGTACTCCCTGTATACAGCTCCATTTAGTGCACATTTGATTTATCTTTGTTCCTCATGTTAACATATCATAATTCTTGTCTTCTTTTTTTTTTTACTCCGCCTCATTGGGGAGGGCTTGTAACGAAGCATTAAAGAATTAAAGAAACAGTAAAGTCTACAACTGTTATATTTGGCGCATATGGGATAAATAAAATGTGGTTTGATGTGCCACACAACAGCTCGCTCACACACGGTCTTAATGCGAGGAGACAAGTGCCAGAAGTGACTAGCGTCAGTTTGCTAACAAAGAAACACAGTCCTCCATAATGGTGCCACAAGAACACATCAGCTACCAGTAACACTTCAGGGTTAGAACTAACTCTGATCTGAAACGAGGGACAGAACTGGGCCGGGGTTGGGTGACCTGATGCTAACTCTGATCTGAAACAAGGGACAGAACTGGGCCGGGGTTGGGTGACCTGATGCTAACTCTGATCTGAAGCGAGGGACAGAACTGGGCCGGCGTGACCTGATGCTAACTCTGATCTGAAACGAGGGACAGAACTGGGCCGGGGTTGGGTGACCTGATGCTAACTCTGATCTGAAACGAGGGACAGAACTGGGCCTGGGTTGGGTGACCTGATGCTAACTCTGATCTGAAGCGAGGACAGAACTGGGCCGGCGTGACCTGATGCTAACTCTGATCTGAAACGAGGGACAGAACTGGGCAGGGTTGGGTGACCTGATGCTAACTCTGATCTGAAACAAGGGACAGAACTGGGCCGGGGTTGGGTGACCTGATGCTAACTCTGATCTGAAGCGAGGGACAGAACTGGGCCGGCGTGACCTGATGCTAACTCTGATCTGAAACGAGGGACAGAACTGGGCCGGGGTTGGGTGACCTGATGCTAACTCTGATCTGAAACGAGGGACAGAACTGGGCCTGGGTTGGGTGACCTGATGCTAACTCTGATCTGAAACGAGGGACAGAACTGGGCCTGGGTTGGGTGACCTGATGCTAACTCTGATCTGAAACGAGGGACAGAACTGGGCCGGCGTGACTTGATGCTAACTCTGACCTGAAGTGAGGGACAGAACTGGGCCTGGGTTGGGTGACCTGATGCTAACTCTGATCTGAAACGAGGGACAGAACTGGGCCTGGGTTGGTTGACCTGATGCTAACTCTGATCTGAAGTGAGGGCTAGAACTGGGCCGGAGTGACCTGATGCTAACACTGATCTGAAGTGAGGGCTAGAACTGGGCCTGGTTTGGGTGACCTGATGCTAACTCTGATCTGAAGCGAGGACCAGAACTGGGCCGGGGCGACCTGGGGTATAATGAATATAGTACAGTGAAAATAAGCCCTCAAATTGTCTCTACTTTTGCCTAGTTTTTTAAACTGAATGTTATCAGAACTTCAACCAAAACCTAATATTAGATAAAAGGAACCTGTGATTTAACATATAAAAAAATACAAATAATAACGCTATGCAACACCTAATTAACATTTGTGAAAAAGTAGTTGCCCCCTTTACACTGAATAACTGGTTGTACCACCTTTAGCTGCAATGACTCCAACCAAACACTTCCTGTAGTTGTTGATCAGTCTCTCACATTTCTGTGGAGTAATTTTGGCCCACTCTGCCATGCAGGACTGCTTTAATTCCGGTTCTTCATTGTAATGAAGAATTTATTCTTAACTGACTTTCCTGGTTATACTTTTTCCAACATTCACTGTGAATGTTTAAACGATGTATTCAATATCGAAGAAAAAAAACAAATTTGTGTGTTATTAAGCAGACTGTCTTTGTCTATTGTTGTGACTTAGATGAAGATCAGATCTAATTTTATGACCAATTTATAGAAAATACCTCCCAAAAGGGTTCACATTACATCTCGTAAAAGATAATACAAAGAAAAAACCGACCATCTATTTGTATTTTATCTTCATATTTTAAATGCAAAAGAAAGGCCATAATGTATTATTTCAGCGCAATTGCAATTTCGATTTTGGCCACTAGATGGCAGCAGTGTGTGAACCATTGCATTTCTGTTCAAAGTTTGTATTCAGACTGCCCAAATGTGCCCAAATTGTTAATTAATAACTTGTCATGTTCAAAACGGTGCACTCTCCTCAAACAATAGCGTGGTATTATTTCACAGTAAGCTACTGTAAATTGGACAGTGCAGTTCGATTAACAAGAATTTAAGCTTTCTGCCAATATCAGATATGTCTATGTCCTGGGAAAATGTCTTCTAACTTACAACCTCATGCTAATCGCATTAGCCCACGTGAAACCAACTGTCCCGCAGGGGACCCACCAATGCTGAAGAAGTTTCAAAGGCAAGTCATCCAGGTCCTTGGGCAGCGAAGCATCAAACCATCACTATGCTTGACCGTTGGTACAGTATGAAGTTCTGTTTTCGCAAGACATTATAGGACCCATCTGGTCCAAAAGGTTGACTCAAGTTTTCCAAAAAGCATCTGGAAGCACCTGGATGATCGTCAAGATTCTTGGACAGAACTTCTACAGACAGATTAGTCAAAAGTATAACTTTTTGGACGATATGGGTCCCATTAAGACCAACGATTTTTGTTTTAAGCATGTCCCAAACCTTAACCCTTACCTTAAAAAAATCAGTGGATGCCTAAAGTTAACCTTAAACACTTAGAAATTTGACTTTTACAATAACTTTTAAGTTTGACGTTTGAGAAAAAAAATTGACGTGAGACTTTGAGTGCATCGTGCAATGGGCTCGCAAAGCAGATCACCTGGTCACTTTGGTGAAGTCGGTGACCATTGTTAGTCACTGACTTTCAAATTGTGTTGCATTAGTGGAAAATAAATAGTTTTACAATTAAACTGAATTAACTTTACTAACATCGTATGATCAAAGGTCATGAAGTTTAGACTGCAGTCGACTGCAAGTTTCTGCAGTGTCTCTTCATCAACATTCTCCTCCAGACCTCACCTGTACTCTGGGAGGCTCTATTGTCAACCAATCATCAGTTGTTTTTTTTAGGCACTACTGTCAACCAATCATTAGTGGGGTTTTGTTTGAGGCTCTATTGTCAACCAATCTTTAGGGGGGTTTTGTTTGAGGCTCTTTTGTTAACCAATCATTAGGGGCAGTTTGTTTGAGGCTCTATTGTCAACCAATCATCAGGGGAGAGCATTACAGTAGTCAAGCCTGCTTGTAATAAAAGCATGGATGAGTCTCTCTGTATCAGCCTGAGAGAGAAACAGTCACACCTTGGAAATGTTCCCCGGGTGGTAAAAAGCTATTTTGATCACATTCCTAATGCGTGATTCGAAATTGAGTTCAGAATCTAAAAAACACCAAGTTTTTTGAACCTGGAATTTTACCTGGTATTTTATCTTTATTGACTTAAAACGTGAGGCCAGATTCTCTCTCTGTGCTTTGGCTCCAACAATAAGTACCTCGATCTTGTTTTGATTTTAGCAGGAGTAAGTTGTGAGCCATTCAAATATTTTAATCACTAATACAGTCTAATAATTTATCCGTGTAACTAAAATCCTCTGGTGACATATGAAGTAGTGTTTTATCTGTGTAGCCGTGAAAACTTTCTGATAATGCTGCCAATGGATAACATGTATAAACTGAACTTTCTGATAATGCTGCCAATGGATAACATGTATAAACTGAACTTTCTGATAATGCTGCCAATGGATAACATGTATAAACTGAACACCGGATCCCAAAATCAAACAAACGATATGTATTTTCTCTGAATTATGTTCACCAAGGCAAAACAACTTTCGACTGGTTAACTGACTTGCATTGTTAAATAAAATAAGATCAATGGCTAAAAATGATAACTTAGATGGAAAGGATGGATGGTAGGATGGTAGCTGACTCTATAGCCACTCCTATCTGTCATATCTTTAATCTGAGCCTAGAGGAAAGTCTTTGTCCTCAGGAAGCCAAAGTCATTCCGTTACCTAAGAGTGGTGAAGTGGACTTTACTGGTTCTAACAGCAGACCTATCAGCTTGCTGCCAGCCCTAGACGCACCCATCCCGTTAGCGGGATCATTTTCATCAACACCCTCTGAATTGCAGCGCGCCAAATACAAATTAAATTACTAAAAATATTAAATTTTCATGAAATCACAAGTGCAATATAGCAAAACACAGCTTAGATTGTTGTTAATCCACCTGGCGTGTCAGATTTCAATACAGCTTTTCAGCGAAAGCAAACCATGTAAGAACATCTCTCTCAGTAGACAAAATATCACAAACAGCTAGCAAACAGCTAGCAGCCAAGTAGATTGGTCACGGAAGTCAGAAAAGCAATAGATTAAAACACTTACCTTTGATGATCTTCGGATGTTTGCACTCACAAGACTCCCAGTTACACAAAAAATGTTCCTTTTGTTCAATAAAGATTATCCAAAATACCTCCATTTGTTTACCTCCATTTGTTTAGCGTGTTATGTTCAGAAATCCACAGGCTCGAGCGGTCACGACATCGCAGACATAAATTCCAAATAGTATCCGTAATGTACACAGACACATGTCAAATGTTTTTATAATGAATCCTCAGGTTGTTTTCTAAAATATATAATCAATGTCAACCGGGACTGTCGCTTTTTCAATAGAAGATAGAGTAACAATGGCTGCCCCACTCTGCGAACAACAAGCTATCCACTGACGCAATGTTATCTTTCTCGCTCATTTTTCAAAATAAAAGCCTGAAACTATGTCTAAAGACTGTTCACACCATGTGGAAGCCATAGGGAAAGGAATCTGGTTGATATCCCTTTAAATGGAGGGAAGGCATCCAATGGAACAGAGAGGTTTCAGGAAAAACAGCACTACCTGGTTGGATTTTCCTCAGGTTTTCGCCTGGAATATCAGTTCTGTTATACTCACAGACAATATTTTGACAGTTTTGTAAATTTCTTAGTGTTTTCTATCCTCATCTGACAATTATATGCATATTCTAGCATCTGGGCCTGAGAAATAGGCAGTTTCAAATGGGTATGTTTTTTAGCCAAAAACTAAAATCCTGCGTCAAGTTAAATGCAGCCTTTGATATAATTTACCATAACCTGTTGTTGAAAAATGTAATGTGTTATGGCTTTTCAACCTCTGCCATATTGTGGATTCAGAGCTATCTAGAGAGGGCCAGAACTCATCTATCTAATTGAACTCAGTGGATTTTCTTTAATGGAAGCTTCTCTAATGGCAAACAGTGTGGTGTACCGCAGGGCAGCTCTCTAGGCCCTCTTCTCTTTTCTATTTTTACTAATGACCTGCCACTGGCATTAAACAGAGCATGTGTGTCATGTATGCTGATGATTCAACCATATACCCATCAGCAACCACAGCCAATGAAGTCACTGAAACAAAGAGTTGCAGTCTGTTTTGGAATGGAAGGGCAGTAATAAACTGGCCCTGAACATCTCTAAAACTTTGAGCATTGCACGCGGTACAAATCAAGTTCTAGACATCAGCTGGTAATGAATGGTGTGGCTGTTGTCTGTTGAGGAGACTAAATTACTTGGCGTTACCTTTGATTGTAAACTGTCATGGTCAAAACATATAGATTCAATGGTTGTAAAGATGGTAAGAGGTCTGGCCGTAATAAAGAGATACTCTGCTTTTTTGCCACCACACTCCAAAAAGCAAGTCCTGTAGGCTCTAGTTTTATGTTTATTATTGTCCGGTCCAGTGCTGCAAGGACAGACCTAGTTAAGCTGCAGCCCAGAACAGAGTGGAACATTTTGCTCTTCATTGTAGTCAGAGGGCTGATATTAATACTATGCAGCCAGTCTCTCTTGGCTGAGAGTTGAGGAGAGACTGACGGCATCACTTCTTCTTTTTATAAGAAACATTAATGTGTTGAAAATCCCAAATTGTTTGCGTAGTCAACTTATACACAGCTCTGACACACACACACACTTACCCCATCAGATATGTCACCAGGGGTGTTTTCACAGTCCCCAAATCCAGAACATATTCAAGAAAGCGTACAGTATTATATAGAACCATTATTTCATGGAACTTTGTTTCATCTCATATTTCTCAAATAAACAGCAAACCTGGTTTAAAACAACTGATGAAGCAACACCTCACGGCACAAGGCCTCTCCCCTATTGGACCTACATGTATATAGTTTGTGTATTTATTGGTATTTATTGGTATTGATGCTACGTGTGCCTTTTATAAATGTATTTTGTCATGGAGGAAGTTCTGTCCTTGAGCTGTTCTTGTCTATTAATGTTCTGTATTATGTCATGTTTTGTGTTTTGTGTTGGACCCCAGGAAGAGTAGCTGCTGCTTTTGCAACAGCTAATGGGGATCCTCATAAAATACCAAGAGAGGAGGGGAGAGAGAGAAGAGGAGAGGGAGAGAGAGGAAAGGAGATAGCAGAGGAGACAGGGGAGAGGAGAGGAGAGAGGAGAGGAGAACAGAGAGAGGCTAGGGGAGAGGAGACAGGAGGGGGGAGAGAGAAGAGGAGAGGGGAGAGGAGACAGGAGAGGGGGAGGGAGAAGAGGGGAGAGGAGACAGGGGAGAGAGGAGAGAGAGAGGAGGGCAGAGAGAGGCTAGGGGAGGGGAGAGAGAGCAGAGAGAGATTGGGGGAGCGAGGAGAGGGGCGGAGGGATAGGGGAGGGGAGAGAGAGGATAGGGGAGAGAGGGGAGAGTGCAGAGAATAGAGTGGAGAGGGGAAAGAAGGAGGATGGGAGAGAGGGGGGATAGAGGGGAGAGGGGAGAGAGAAGGGGTGGGGGAAGACGAGAGACTTTTCTAAATTTCTCTCAATTCAATTCAAGGGGCTTTATTGGCATGGTAAACATATGTTAACATTGCAAAGCAATTGGAGTAGATACAAAAGTGAAAGAAACAATAAAAATTAACAGTAAACATTACACTCACAGAAGTTCCAAAAGAAGAAAGACATTACAATTGTTATATTATGTCCATACAGTGTCGTAATGATGTGCAAATAGTTAAAGTACAAAATGGAAAATAAATAAACATAAATATGGGTTGTATTTACAATGGTGTTTGTTCTTCACTGGTTGCCCTTTTCTTGTGGCAACAGGTCACAAATGTTGCTGCTGTGATGGCACACTGTGGAATTTCACCTAGTAGATATGGGAGTTTATCAAAATTGGGTTTGTTTATGAATTATTGGTGGGTCTGTGTAATCTGAGGGAAATATGTCTCTCTAATATGGTCATTCATTTGGCAGGAGGTTAGGAACTGCATCTCAGTTTCCACCTCATTTTGTGGGCAGTGTGCACATAGCCTGTCTTCTCTTGAGAGCCATATCTGCCTACGGCGGCCTTTCTCAATAGCAAGGCTATGCTCACTGAGTCTGAACATAAGCTTTCCTTAATTAAGTTTGAGTCAGTCACAGTGGTCAGGTATTCTGCCACTGTGTGCTCTCTGTTTAGTACCAAATACCATTCTAGTTGGCCCTGCTTTTTTTGTGAATTCTCTCCAATGTGTCAAGTAATTATCTTTTTGTTTTCTCATGATTTGTTTGGGTGTAATTGTGTTGCTGTGCTTGGGCTCTGTGGGGTCTGTTTGTGTTTGTGAACAGAGCCCCAGGACCAGCTTGCTTAGGGGGCTCTTCACCAGGTTCATCTCTCTGTAGGTAAATGTCTTTGTTATGGAAGGTTTGGGAATCACTTCCTTTTAGGTGGTTATAGAATGTAACGTCTTATTTTGACAATTAGTGGGCATTATTTGGTGTTCTACGTTGTACACTGAGGATATTTTTGCAGAAATCTGCATGCATTGTCTCAATTTGGTGTTTGACCCATTTTGTGAATTCTTGGTTGGTGAGCGGACCCCAGACCTCAGAGCCATAAAGGGTAATGGGTTCTATAACTGATTCAACTATTTTTTAGCCAGATCCTAATTGGTATGTCAAATTTTATGTTCCTTTTGATGGCATAGAAGGTCCTTCTTGCCTTGTCTCTCAGATCGTTCACAGCTTTGTGGAAGTTACCTGTGGCGCTGATGTTTAGGCCGAGGTATGTATAGTTTTCTGCGTACTCTAGGGCAACGGGGTCTAGATGGAATTTATATTTGTGGTCCTGGCAACTGGATATTTTTTTGGAACATCGTTATTTTGGTCTTACTGAGATTTACTGTCAGGGCCCAGGTCTGTCAGGGCCCAGGTCTGTCAGGGCCCAGGTCTGTCAGGGCCCAGGTCTGTCAGGGCCCAGGTCTGACAGGGCCCAGGTCTGTCAGGGTCCAGGTCTGTCAGGGCCCAGGTCTGTCAGGGCCCAGGTCTGTCAGGGCCCAGGTCTTATAGGGCCCAGGTCTGTCAGGGCCCAGGTCTGTCAGGGCCCAGGTCTGTCAGGGCCCAGGTTTGACAGAATCTGTGCAGAAGATCTAGGTGCTGCTGTAGGCCCTCCTTGGTTGGTGACAGAAGCACCAGATCATCAGCAAACAGTAGACATTTGACTTCAGATTCTAGTAGGGTGAGGCCGGGTGCTGCAGACTGTTCTTATGCCCTCGCCAATTTGTTAATATATATATACATACATATACATATATATCTACTGCCAAGTTTACACCTTCACTATTGCAGTGGAACGTTTTACCCAGGAAATTGTCTAAAGGGATTGAATTTGTTGTTGCCTAATTGTTTTTTGGTAGGTTTCCAAACTGCATTCCTTCCAACTATAGCATTTCTTAATGTTACTCAGTTCCTTTGGCTTTGATGCCTCATGATTGAGTATTGCTCTGTTTAAGTAGACTGTGATTTTGCTGTGGTCTGATAGGGGTGTCTGTGGGCTGACTGTGAATGCTCTGAGAGACTCTGGGTTGAGGTCAGTGATAAAGTAGTCTACAGTACTACTGCCAAGAGATGAGCTATAGGTGTACCTACCATAGGAGTCCCCTCGAAGCCTACCATTGACTGTGTACATACCCAGCGTGCGACAGAGCTGCAGGAGTTGTGACCCATTTTTGTTGGTTATGTTGTCATAGTTGTGCCTAGGGGAAATATGGGGGAAAGAATTCAGACACCTCCAGGTAGGTGTTTTGTCCCCCTGTGTGCTGAGGATGTCAGGTTATTGCGAGATGGGACTACCAGCTCTCTGTAACCTAGAGGACAACCAGTGGGTCCATCTCCTCTATACCAGGTTTCCTGTAGGATGACAACGTCTGTATTCCTGATTTCTTTGATGAAGTCCAGGTTCCTGCTCTTTAGGCCAAAGGCAGATGACCTTCGGCCTTGGATACCCTAGGATGAGATGGTGAAGGCTTTGTGTTCCATAAAGTGTCCAATGTTGTTGGTTGTGTGGTTTGGCCCCAGGTCAGTAAGTGTGAGCAGAGCCTGCTGAGCATCTGGTACAGGCCATTGGCTTGGGCTAGTGTTAGAGTGGGGGTTGGGTCTGTTTGCCTGCACACGGCCTGGACGTATGTGTGACTCATGTTGAGGCCCTCCCTGCGGGGGGAAGGGGGGGGGCATAGGTCTGTTCTGAGGGGGTCTACATGGGGTGTGGGCATGGTTGACTTGGGGTGTGTGAAGTGTTTGGGCTGCGGTTGAGGGCAGTGTCCTGGCGAAGGTGGGCACTGCTACCTTGTATAGGTGGACCTGGTCTCAAAGGCTGTTCAAGTCCAGGGTGGAGTGGTGGGGTAGGAAAACATTTGGTTTTGAGGCACAGTCACGGGAAATACTTGGGTTTACCTGCTGTATTGTGGCAGGGTGGAAGTCTTTTCGTGGTAGCAGGGTGGAGATAACCACTTGTGCGTTGGGGAAAGTAGAAGAAGCCTTTTCACTCACTCCCTTCAGTGCTGTGGCCACCCTTTCCTGCTGTGCTCTCAGGTCGTTTGTGCCTGTGTGTATTATTATGTGGCTGGGTGAACCTAGTTGGTCCTCAGACAGAAGGTCTAGGGTGCGCTGGGTGTTTGGACACGAGAGTTTAGACACTGTGTGTTTGGGAAAAATGTTTTTTTTCTTGTAAATATTTCCTGTTTGAAGCCATAAACTTTTTCTTGTGTATGTCCTCAGTGGGTTTGGGAGGGCTATCGGGGTGGCTGATAGGGGGGTGCTCGGAGGGGGTGAGATCCCCCGGGCTTGGGTTGTTGTCTCTCACACGCCACCCCCCTCACCCTCTCCCCAGCAGTCTGATCCTCTCCTCTAGTGCTCTGTTCTTCAACTGCTCCTGCTTTTTCTCCTGTTGAATTTGTATCACCACAGTCCAGGGTGCGGATATGTCTTTCTCCACCTCCAGCTCTCCAGGTCTAGTTAAGGGGGTGTTGTTGTGCTGGACTGTTGTCTGGGTCTGTGCTGACTGGAGTGTAATCACCTGCTGTTCCAGCTCCACCTGCCTTACCTCCAGCTGGGTGAATGTATCCTTCATTTCAATGAGGGAGTAGTACTCTGTCCTGGAAGGTTGACTCATCTGTGTGGTTATATAATGAAGAGGTCAGATCTGACCCACTCAGGGTGGGGGCATCTTTCTCAATGAAGAACTACTCCTGCAGAGCTAATTCTTTGATTAGGTGAAAGTCCAGCTGAAACTGTTGGTCTTGTACCAACACTGTTCCAGACTTATAGAGATTTATGTTAGCTGACAGAGTCCTCGTTGTCTAGTTTCCACCCCCTCTCTTAACAGAGGGGTAGTGTGCTAATATAGCACTGTGCCATGCGAAGGGATGGTCTGTGTGGAAGATGAGTAAAACATTTTGTACCTTTATTTAACTAGTCAAGTCAGTTAAAGAACAAATTCTTATTTTCAATGACGGTCTAGGAACAGTGGGTTAACTGGTCTAGGAACAATGTGTTAACTGCCTTGTTCAGAGGCAGAAGGATAGATTTATTAAACCTTCTCGGCTCAGAGATTAGATAACCTTTCGGTTACTAGTCCAACGCTCCAACCCGGCCGTTGCTGATGTTCCCATGTTTTTAATAGTCAGCTAAAAGTGTCTCTTGATTTTGGAGATTCATTTTGTGCACTTTTCGAGTCTCGAATAATAATCTTTGGAAGTTGTAAACCTTCCAGGTGATTCCTTAATTCCGTCCAAAATCAGGTTGTAGGTATTGAGTTTTGATTTGAGTAAAGGTTATGTAGTAGAGGGTAGCATCCTGAATATGTTCCTGTTTCGAACATACTTTTTCTTTAGCCTGGATTATACCAGCCATGGACTGTTTTTCTCCACTACAACGCCGGATTCCTGCCAGAACTGATATTGGCGAAATCCTGAGAAAAATCCAATCAGGAAGTGACTCTTATTTTAACCGCAAATGTCTTTCACGATAGGAGAGGGAAAAACAATAGCTGTCCAAATTCTGTTGCGCGAGCAAAACTCATGTGACCACTTGACGCGATGTTATCGTTCTGGCTCATTTTTCAAAATAAAAGCCTGAAACTATGTCTGAAGACTGTTGACACCTTGAAGAAGCGATAGGAAAAGGAATCTGGTTGATATCCCTTTAAATGGAGCAATGGGAGGCTATGGAACATGGAGTTTTCAAAATAGAAGCCACTTCCTGGTTGGATTTTCCTCAGGGTTTCGCCTGCAATATCAGGTCTGCTATACTCACAGACAATATTTTGACAGTTTTGGAAACGTTAGAGTGTTTTCTATCCTAATATGTTAATTATATGCATGTTCTAGCATCTGGTCCTGAGAAATAGACCGTTCACTTTGGGAACATTATTTGTCCAAACATAAAAATAGTGCCCCCTATCTTCAAGAGGTTAACTGGCGGTTTGGAACCAGACAGTTTGAAATTGAGCACAAGACAGATGACCGGATTAGATTCTTGTGCTCTTATCCCATCTTTTGAGATCGAGCTGGTTGTTGCAGTGGTTGTCTCACCTTCAGCTGATACTGACATAGATGCAGCTGAAAGTGACCAAGGTACAACAGCCTCTTTCTGTACCTCAACTGCTTGTATCGCGGCGGCGATGGTGTCTGGTGGAAGCTCCTCAGAACATTCTCTCATCAGTGACTCTACATCCAGTGGCATCCTTGACAAAGCATCTGCATCGCCGTTCTCTCTGCCTGGCCTGTACTTTATTGTAAAGTGGAAATCAGCCAAGTCTGCAACCCACCTGGAGGTGGTTGCATTCAGTTTTGCAGTAGACAGAATGTAGCAGAGCGGGTTGTTATCGCTGTATACAGTGAAGGTGGGAGCATAGTACAAATAGTCATGGAACTTATCAGCCCATTTTAGAGCTAACAATTCTAGCTTGCCCGAGTGGTAGTGATAGTTCTTCTCAGCTGCTGTTAAGGTCCGAGAGCCATAAGCAATGACCCTAAGCTTCCCATCTTGCTTTTGATAAAGAACTGCTCCCAAGCCTTGGTGTGTTTTGCATCAGTGTGTACAACAAATGGCTGAGTGAAATCAGGGAAACCTAAAACTGGTGGGTGAAGCAAACACTCAAATCAAATCAAATCAAATCAAATCAAATCAGCTGTTCAAGTGCCTGTTGGTGCTGGTCAGTCCACAGGATTGGCTTGTTTGAGGGGCACCACATTACTTAATTTCTTTGTTTTCCGTGGGTGGTCCCTCTGCAGATACTATTCTGCCCAAATAACGGACCTGGGGTTTAAAGAGATCACACTTACTTGGTTTGAGTTTAATGCCATACTCTCTGAGACGCTGCAAAACTTTTCGCACATTTCACATGGTTTTGTAGTCCAGATAAGGATGATCCCGGAGTCCAAACACTCCTCCTGAAAAGCTGCAGGAACGTTCAATGGCGTATCCACTCATAGAGTGGAGGGTACGTTAGGGGTCACGGGGTCACAAGTCAGTGGTCTGCTTCCTTCAGAGATGAATCCCTGGTGATACGCTTTTCCCTGATCTAAGAGGGAGAACCAGGAATTACCAGCTAACCTGTCCATGATGTCTTGGACCTGAGGGATGGGCTGGCGGTCGGGATGTGTCTTTCTGTTCAGGTCTCTGTAATCGATACACAACCGGAGGGTCCCATCCTTCTTACGAACGCACACGACAGGTGAAGAATATGAAGAGAGACATCAAGCATGATAACTGGAAAAACACCTTTCCTAACTCTGACTAGTGTGTCAAAGAACTCAAGGTCGCCTGGCCACTGCAGGTTCGGGTCTGGCTGGAAAAAGCATTGTCATGTCCTCTTTGAAAGTCTGGGAAGCTACACGGCCCTCAATCTGAATGCTACTGTTCTGTGACTAGGTGCTTACCTAACATAATCTTTTGGTGTGCTTTCGCCGTAAAGCCTTTTTGAAATTAGACACCGTGGCTGGATTAATGAGAATGGTATCTTTAAAATGGTGTAAAATACTTCTACGTTTGAGGAATTTAAATTATGAGATTTCTGTTGTTTTGAATTTGGCGCCCTGCACT